>NW_028277292.1:900000-1196196 GCF_059751315.1 Micrasema longulum
TTTTTTGGAATCTGGAACATCTATTTAACATTAAAGAACAAGAGATTAACATTTTGCTCAAAATTTTAGTCAGGAAGTGGATTTGGTAAACTGCTATAATATTGATGGTCTAATTAATGTTAACAAATTACAACAGGGATGGAGAACACTTTAAAGAAGGGAATATGGAAGTCTAGGAATTCACAAGGCTTATGACCTGTCATTGGCTGGTTTAAGGGGCCACTTTACTTACTGTGTAACATTGACCATTTTGCCTAAGTTTGAACATCCATATTTCTTCAATTCTTCCATTTGTTGATTTTAGTGAAGTTAATAAGCTGAAACCTTTATTGCTGTGAAGAGATTCATCTGACGGATTATTTTACATACTAGGCAAGACCTAAAAAAAATTCCTATTTTCAAACTTTTTCTTGGACCATTTGGTTTTGTTGATTGATGTTAATCAATGACTCCCGAGGGGGCGAAATACAATCTATTGTCTACAAATATTAGAACAAACTCAAATATTGTCCAATTCATGAATTGAATATAAAAAGGAAGATTGGAAACTTTTTATAGACTAATCAAGACTCTTTTAGAATCTTTTTATATTCCTCATGGACTTCATCTTAAGGAAGTCAATTACACTAGATCAAGGAAAAGCCACCTTCTTCTTACGAAAACTCTGCAACCTAGAGTATGCCGATGATGCGGATATAATTGACGATTCAGTCAGAGGTCTTCACGCCACTGTAGATGGCCTAAATAGGTACTCCGCATGCATGGGTTTAAAAATCAATATAGCAAAAACCCATGTACTGTGTAACACTTTATGCCCTGGTGCCCTAAATCTTCTGACTCTGTCGAACCAAGTCATCGCAAGGGTCGAGAGTTTCAAATATCTGGGAGTACATGTTACGGAAAATGGCAGCTTTCAAAAAGAACTGGAAGTGCGGCTAGGAATAGCAGGCGCCACATTTAATAGTATGAAGGCTGTCTGGAGATTGGATATTTACTCAGTGAAAACCAAATGCCGCCTATATAATGCCTGCATAACACCCGTTCTCCTCTACGGATGCGAATCGTGGCACCTGGGCACTAGGGCCGAAAGCAGCAAAATTCTGAGTTTTGAGAATAGGTGTCTCAGAAGAATATTGGGTGTGTGTTGGTTTGACTTTGTGAGGAATGAAGTAATAAGAGAACGGACGCAGCAAACTCCGGTGACAACTGTCATCAAGCGGAGGCGATACGGTTGGCTAAGCCATGTGCTGCGGATGCCTCCTGAGAGCCTTAACCATGCTTGTTTACTTTACAAGGCATCAGGTTCTCGACGTCCTGGACGTCCACTGCTGACTGTTCGTCGGCAGTTCATGTCAGATTACGGGACGCGAACCTGACTTGGGAGAATGCACAGGAGCTGGCAGCTGACAGAGATGCGTGGAGGATCTTTGTGGACACCGTATGCTCCAACTAGGGAGCGGACATGGAATAAAAAATAAAACAATGTTAGCGCCACCGTGAAATGTCGCAAACTAAAAGTGTTGACGTTCAGGTATTTATGTTTGACTATCCTAACCAGTAGCTCAATCACAAATAACTATCGACGTGCTTAAAAACTTGCTTAACATTTAAGCGATCACAATGAACAATAATGAACATGCTTAAGTTATCGCAGTCATAAGTCAACGCCAGTGTAATCTCTAAGTCAACGCTCGTGTCGGTTTTTTCATTTAGTTTTCCTCGTAAAAAAATATAGTTCATTGGCGAAAAATCAGCGTTTACTATAAAAAATAATACAATATATTGCATTTGCAAAATAGTAAGGAGTATCTAATACAAAAAAGTAAAAATTAAATTACAAAAACTATGGCCACTGCTTCTCTTGACATTTGGCTTACCAACTGCCAGCTAAATTCAATAAATAGCATGATAAATAATAAATAAATGAATAAACACATCAGTTTTGGAATATTTTCATTTCCATTATGATCGCAAATACGATAAACAACCATGGTGAAAAATTGTTATTACGTCGCTTATTAGCACGTCGATAGTTATTTGTGATTGAGCTACAGGAGTGCTATTCTGAAGCACTCTCGCGGCACGATAAAACAGTTTTTCTCGTGTATTTTGTATGTAAATACAAGAGATAATACGGCCGCGAGGGCGTTTGGAATACCAGCCCAGAGGATGCTCCGTATACATTTTCTGATCAACTAGTTTTATATAGATTCCCTGGTATTAAATATGTTTACTTATTTATGCAATAATTGTATAAAATTAGAATGACAAATGTTATGATATTTAATTTTTTATTTCCCAAAAACCGTTTTCTTTTTTCTTTTCTATATATACTTAAACGCCGAAATTTCAAAACGGCGTCGTCGTTCTAAGATCTTGCGATAATTCAAGTTTTAAATCGAGTAAACATTAGAAGAACTTGTGATGTCATTTGAAGCAGTTTGTTTTCATGAAAATATTTTTTAGACATTTTCAAGATACCTTGCCGTACAATAAATGAAATCCTCTAATTTTTACGGGGTGTAAGAATTTTTTTATATCGAATTTCCCGTAGCACTGAACTTCCTCAATGATGTGAGAAAGAAAAATTGTACAACTTTTTATTGATAAATTAAAATAAAGGTAAATAATTTCTTAACTAAATAAGTAAAAAAGCACTTGAACAAAAAAATACAGAGAGACACTATAAGACCCTTTTGAGATGTTCTACATTAAGCAGAGGATATAACTTTTAGATTTTGTTTTAAACTTTTAAAAAGTTGCTCCCAATATACATGTCTAATATGTAAAACTCTCATTGGAAATCTGTAAATTTTATATTTATTTAACGTCAAATTATTTTGTTTCGTATTTTATCGTGATGTGATTCACCACTGCAATTGGGCCTCCTGGCCTGTTGTGGTGCAAAAATAAATAAATAAAATAAAATCGTTTACTTTACTGTGCCGTTGCGTCATGTTCACTTCTCAAACTAAAATAAGTTGCTAGAATTCCATTAGTCAATGCGCTTTGTAGTTGCTAGACGTTTGGTAATATTAGCTTCCATTATTATGTAGATGAAATTCCATCATCATCATCATGTCTCTACCCGCACCCTGTAGTGCATAGGGCACTACATTGGTATTTCAAATGTAGCGTTATTTATTAGCTGTTACATTAAGTTAAATGATCGGCCTTGCGCTTCTTACGCCAGTCCGGGAACAATGAAATATTACAGTGTAAATTCAATTTACTTTTAAATTATTTCGAACTTAAACATCAACTGTTAAAAGGGTCTAGATTTTCAACCGCCCATGCGCTATGAAGTTGTGTAGCTGCAGGTGTTAACGAAAAGGCGGTCTGTAAATGAAAATCGAATTTCATTCAATTTTGTTATTGGGAAATATTTGAGAAAGGAATAGGTACATGGATGAATACCTACCTTTAATATGATCTAAATGTTCTTCAATTTCTGGCACTGGATCACAAAATGAACTATAAAATGAGACAATGTTTTCCACGACGCGCGACGATTCCAACCACTATTTATCCGATTATATGTCAAGTCAAAAATGTTGTTTTGTTTTTGTTCTAAATCCGAATCTTCTAATTTTGAATATCTTCTATCTTGATGTTAGGTAGGTACCATAAGGATGGGTCAAAGGAAGGATGGAAACGAAAGGTAATCGGCCAGGAATAGTATCGATAAATGCTGTTATTTACTTAACAGCAGGAGAAATATAAATTTTATCGAAACATTTATTTTTTAGCCCAAAATACTTAAGGGTCGGAACACCTAAATTGGGCCAAACAGAGTGTGGCATTCCCACTGTAAAAGATAACAAATATTTATATTCCTAAATAAAATAAATACTCTTTGTCAATGGCCGTTAAATTTTATAATTACGCAAAAGAAAAATCGGGAATTTTAAGAAAAACACTGGAATAGCTTGCCGCGTGCCAAATATTGTGACTTAATTATAACAATGACCAAAAATATTTCAGAACCGTAACAAAATATCAAAAAACCCGATAAAGTCATCAGAAATTTTATAATACATAAAAATATGTTCTTGCGTTTTCAAAATGAGTCTGCCTTTTTCCTCAAAATTCTACGTCAATTTGAAAAAGGTATTATTGTTTTAGTGTGCATTGTGTTTTATCAGAACTGATATTTAGAACATGTTTGTGAAAACTTCCCCCCTTCTTGCACAATAATAAAGTAAAACATACATAACTGTTCCTAAGTTACCTTAATGTTTAAGAATAAATTTTACAATGTCCATTTTTTCGACTTCTAGTCTTGTGAAAACATTGTACTGACAATCGTTTTAAAAATAAGAAACAAAAAGAAAAATAATTTGCAAATAAAAACATAGGAATAGCTGAGTTGAAAATTTCTTTTAAAAATCGGCAACAAACAAGAAGACAGTGAAACGGAAATTGTGAAAATAATAGCTAGAAATTGATACAGTTCTAAAATGTCAACTGGCCATGTTGGACTCGCACTGCCGAGAGATTCGTCCTAGAGAAATGAATTGTAAAATGTCGTTCTCTCCTATGACCAATGTAGACACTCGCCAACGACTATTGACTCGTGTTCAGTCTTCGTAACGGATCAGACCCATTCACAGGAACGCGGTACGCCCAAGAAGTTTTCACTTCAATAACGAATACCATAAATAAATATCGCCCTCTTGAATGTTTCCGAGAGACGACGACATGAGTGGTATTTTGATACTTTACGCCCAGATATTTATGTAATATAAATTTATACAAACTGATGTATAGTTTTAAAAATATCGACTATAAAAGGGATTGTATCTAGTTGGGTTGACTACACATAATCCAAAGAAATATATTACCAAAAACATGTAGAACATAAATATATTATGATGCAGTAGAACTCCAGTTTTCTGAATCGATTGGGACCGGACGTTATTAGGATAATCAAAGAATCAGAAAATATGTTTTTTTCCGAAAAAAGGTCTTCGCATAGAGTTGAGAATAGTCCAGAAGGAGCGTAGAGTTATATTAAAATATATTAGGTTGTGTTCGAAAATCCCCCCACTGTGCCCCACTTTCGCCGAGCGCATTCGTGATGTCGCCGCGTAATGTTGCAGATTGGAAAAAATATAATCACAACACAAATGTAAGGTTAAAAAAAAGCAATCAAATTACTCATTGATTGACATAATAGAGTAGATAAGTAAAGGGCCATTGAATAAGAGTAGGTAATTGAATTAATGAACTTTGAACTTAAAATATAAAACAAATTTTATTTTACATAAAACTAATATTTTTATATCATGTTAAATAATATTTGATGCTACTTAAAAAAAAGTCAAAACTAAGGCTCAATCATCCCAGTGGAGGCATTTTGGATCTCTAAGACGAAAATCGCCGAGCACGCCGAACACGTCTTACCTTAGCGGCTGCCACTGACGAAGTAAACAATGAATACAGCTGAATATTCTAGCATAGTTCAAGGGCATGTATATCAACATAATAAAAAAATGACAATCGGACTCTCTGAACCCGCGAAATTAAAAAATTCCGGTTATTTTCTAAACACACCTCATATGCGTCCACTTTTCTTTATATTGTATCCTAACTAAACACTAGGCTTTTTGTATCATGGAGTTTGAGAACAATGACCATTTAATGTAATATTCATACTAATATTATTAATGCGAAAGTGTGATTCTTTGTTTGTTTGTGTTTCTTTCACGTCTCAGCGGAGCGACCGATTGACACATTTTCTTGCATGGCGATAGCTGAAAAGTAAATAGGATATTTATTTTTCATCCCGAATTCGAAAAAATCATAACGAAAAAAAAAATTGTATCTACAATGAGTAACATTATTTGAAAATAAGTAGGCAATCAGGTGGGATGTCAAAAATAATTAATTCGAAATTAATTGTTTAAATTTGAAAAATTAATTTATTTATGATTAGTTTGGTTTGATGTTTGTTTTAGTTTTATAGCAGGATTTTGAATTTGTGAACAGAATAACGATGCTACGTCACCATACACTAACGGA
Organism: Micrasema longulum; assembly: GCF_059751315.1. Classification (NCBI taxonomy): domain Eukaryota; kingdom Metazoa; phylum Arthropoda; class Insecta; order Trichoptera; family Brachycentridae; genus Micrasema; species Micrasema longulum. The sequence continues at coordinate 906,025 of NW_028277292.1, forward strand.
TCATCGTATTTCTTTCATAGCGGTTGGAAGACCAAGGTACTTTTAATCGCGATATAATATATAATTTCACTGGGAAAATTCGTATTGGTAAATAAAAACTCTTATTGATTAGCAGCATAACTAATTAATTACCTAAATATTTTTCCGCTTTACCACGTGAGCGAAGCCGCTGGTAAAAGCTAGTAAACTTATAAATAAATATATCTTTGTAATAAATAAATAAAAAAATATTGCTTCTGAGATATTTTATGAGCTGAACCTGTTACTAAGGGTTTATCTTGTCTTATTATATTATTTTTTACTTCATCTTACTTCTTTTTTACCTTTCTCATTCTTCTTCTCTCCCTAATTTCCCATCCCTTCGTATTTTCGTTTCATCTTAACTGAGAGGAAAATAAATTTCATCTGAAAACCGTAACATTGGTTTGTTATTTGTTGTTTATTTCTTAGGGTTGTTTAATAAGGTTATTATTTAGGGAGTTACAACTGAATTGGTATCAAAAATACACGAGCTGAAATCTGATTTCTGAATAAGAAAAATATATTGTTTATACATTAATATAATATAGTCGTAAAGGTACATACGAGTATATTGGTCTCCTTCCGGGAAACGATTCGGGTTGTCGGCGAACACAGAACGTAGAACTTTCACAAACGTCTCTTTGGTTCGAGCAGTTAAATTATGTGCGCGGAAGAATATATCTTGATGATTGTGAAACAATTCACATATTTATAGCGAGCGGTTTGTTACAGGAATGCAGGCATAAGTTATGTTATGTTATTATATTAGTTCTTCAGATATTATGAACTTACTTAGTAAAGCATAAATAAATAAATAAGATTGAAGTGACAAAACAAAATGTTATTGTTCATTGCCACGAATATGGATCATGATTTCCAAAGCAACCCACGGCCATATATATATTGATAAATAAACGTTTGGGGCAGAGAATGATGAATAGTCCAGAAGGAGCGTAGAATCATATTTGAATACATCGGACTGTGTCCAATAATCCCCCCACTTAGACACACTTTCGCCGCGCGCATACGTTAAGTCACCGGGTAATGTTGCTCGATGAGAAAAAAAAAATCATAACACAAATGTAAGGTAAAAAAAAGTAATCTGTTAATTTCTCTAAAATTTTAATGTGCACGCGGAAACATTGATTGACACAACAGAGTAGATAAGTAAAGGGTCATTTAATAAGAGTAATTGAATTAATGAACTTAGAACTTAAAATATAAAACAAATTTTATTTTACATAAAATGAATATTTTAATATCATGTTAAATAATATTTGTTGGTTTTAAGATATTGTCGTTCAAATGTCCCCCACGGCGTTGTTTAATCTGAGGTCTAATTTTCATTAATTATTTGATTACATGAGCAAAGTATGGTAAAAAAATTTATTACCCTGGCAACACTAACGAAATTTCCATTTTGTTTCTTCGACAATCTGACAGATGGAAAAATAATTCAATATTTACGTAATGCATTTGTTATATACACATTCATTTGCAAATTACAGGTAGAATGTGATTGCATCCTGTTTCTTTAAGATCCTTGCAGTATTTCTAAACTTTAAAAGGACACAACACGGCATAGTTGAATTTAAATCAGGAGTTGCGTACTGAGCGACGTCTATAAAGAAACCAATGGGTCAAAACGTAAACCTACTCATTTATGAGTAGTTGAGTCGCCTTCTGTTTGATGTGAGTATGCGGTTTCTGGACTATTCTTAATTCTATGGTTTGGGGATTGAAAATAGAAAAATCACAGGATGGGATCTAGAACGGGAGGACCTTTATTAACGGACGGTTCATTCAGCCACAAACCACTCAATCCCATCAACATCTCGCGCAACGCGCTGTCACGTTTTGGACCGGGATCATGGAGAATTTAAGAAAAGTCGCTAAGAAGATTCTCCATGATCCTCGTTACAAAGTGTTCTCACCAACTACTTCAGTCTTTCACAAGGTACGCCATAAAAAATATCTTTCAATTGACATCAATTACATCACGAATATTAAATGAAAGATGTCCATCTATATATATAAAAGGCAATATTTGAATGGTTGTCCTCGATGGACTCAATAACTACCGGACCAATTTACGTGCACGGATCTCGAAATTTGTGCATCTTGTGTATTTCGACAGAATTCGATTTTGTTCATTTAATCTATATACGAGCATGAGCTCAAATCTAGCAATAGCAAAGCATTGCCGGATTCAGCTTGTATGGTATATAACAAAGTTTATTGCTAGATAAAATGCAGAAAATATTAAGAGATAAATACAATATGAGGCTATATTTTTAAATTTATGATAAACGATCAGTTTTAGCGACTAAAAAACTACAAAGCTACCTTACTAGGTGAATTTAATAAAACTACATTTTTCTCAGAATTTCAATCGTATTCTTGAGGATATCCATGGTGAAATTTCATATCAATGGTCATCTTCTTCATGTTTTTTTTTTCATTGATTATTTTAACTTCCGAAGGTTTCTCTTAAAGTGGGTAGTTTTTAAAATCCACTTACCCATAGTTTTGTACTTCAACAAAAGTAATGTATGGGTTTTTGACGGGATAACCCCCGGTATGATATAAATATGTAGTGGATTCATCATCCGAAAGCTTCAATATTCCATCTTATTTGCAAGATGCAATTGAAAAATACATTCGAACCTTATTAAAAGTACGAACATGACATAATTTTTTAGGTTATTAAAGATAGTCCGGTGTCAAAATTGAATTAGATTAGTGGCTTGTTCAGTTCTACATTGGTCAAGTTAAAGATGGGGTGGGGTTTTGACTCACGATTAGGCTCCCATCCTTCCAATTTATGATGACATTTTTATTTCTGTTTGGTTCAAGCCAGCGTTCCTGAAGCAAACGTGTTTATTTGGCAACAACATTGTGATAAGAGAGGCGTTCAAGTGGTGACCTATTTTATCAACTCTACGCAGGTTGCCACTCTATAAAATAAATTGTTGGAACATTTTTTTGGACATGGTACCCACTCAGTCGGTAACATGACAGCGCAACCATCATTTCTGTCAATGTTCAACAAGTTTTTTCATTTTGTTAATGAAAAATTCTTCCGACTTTTCTAGAATTCAGGAATTGATAATTGGCTTCACATCATCGTTCGAGAAGTAATAATTACATTTAAGGCCTTTTTTAAGCAGAGGAAAAAAATTTAAATCGCAAGGCGCAAGATCGGGGGAGTAAGGAGGGTGTGTCATGGTAGCGCTGCAAAAGTTGCTCCCAGCATTCCAATTGACGTTGTTTGTTCTTGTTTGTGAGATAGCATAGTTCCCATAAACAAATTTTATGGAATCTTAATTGTTCAATAATGAAGCCGACACGTTTCTAAAATATTACAATATGGTTTGCAATATACGACTTTGACTGATTCGCTGGTCACTTCGAATCAAATCGTCTAAATGTTTGCGATGTTTATCGTCTGTGGCAGTAATTGGACGTCCGCTGCATGCTTTATCAACAATCATAGCTTTTCCAGGCTCGGAATCTTGAAATTTTGATTTACAGTAGACCTATTAACAGCATTGTTACTATAAACAGCCTAAAAAAGACGACAAATCTCAGTAGGAGTAACTTTTTTAGCTGTTAAAAATTCGATAACGACACGCTATTTAATTTACATTGACATAGCATTAAAATAAGTCTCCAACGCCTTCAAATTTACGCATACGGAAATATTACTTCCACATGTCTCCTGGTATGCTTCTAAAGGTCACTTCGTTCACGTTCTACAAGCATGTGTGCATTAGCTTTCAGCCGACCATCGTGAACTAGCACCTACATCGAAAAACTGATTACCTCACCCTTATTATTAACATACGATCGAGATACATTGCAATTGATTTAATTTGCCCTATGCATCATCTTATAAAACTTAATGATAAATTTTGTTTTAAGTGTTTCGGGTTGGTTTTTGCTCACAATTATTTATTGTAATATTTTTCTGTATTATTTATAATTTTAGTTTGGTAACACTCGTTGATGGGAGTATATCTTCCGCAAAATAATATCGTGTTTATAAATGTTATATTTATATAAATATATACATATATTTTTAAAATAAATGTTAGCAACACTAAAAACTAAGTTTTCTTTTTACAGTAATTTGTAGTAATCATTTCTATGGATTACTAAGGAATTTTTTTACAGTTTATGTTACAGTTATTTTTCTATTCTGTGTGTATTTTATGTATTGTTTAAAGTTATTTTCCTAAATTAATGAAAACATGGCTAAGTTGTATCAAAGCATTTGAGATACTAAAAGAGATCTCTAAAAAATACAAACGATCCTAATCAAAGGTAGATATATTATGTATTTCTATAAATCTATTACTGGTGAGATATGGCGCTTAATAAGCCCACTAATGGACACAATTTCAAAAGGCACGGTAAAATTTTATAGGGTGGCATAATTTAATGGAAGGCAAACGCATACACGAGGCCGAATCCAATCTAATAATCTCCACTCTATTTCCATTTGCAGGATTTAATCGAGAGAGCAGCCACTAAATAGATTAAAATTAAAATCAATCCACCCTATGTAATTTTACTGTACCTCGTGGATTTGTAAGATTCGTTTGAAATAGACCAAAGGGTTGAAGTGGCATACGTGCTTCATTTATTTATAAATAATGCGGTAAATTACAATGTCTTAATTCCCATCTACAATTCTTTCTTCTGTGTACATAACTCATATAGTGTACATGCGGTTCGACTGTCGAATTATCTCCCATTCACTATCAATTATGTTTTTACAGTAGATCTGTTTTTAAATCATGCCTGAAAAAATCTTTATCTCTTCCTAAATCTCTTTTCTTTTCCTTTCTCTTCATTCCCTCTTTCCATTTTAGACCAGTGTTCGCAAAAACACCGCGATCCGGAAGATGAAAGTTAGCGAGTGGACTGTATTGTTGGGAACCTATTATTGTGTTGAGGTGTGACGTGGTGCTGGAACCTTCTGGTGAAGCTGGCGGTCGTTGAACGCTGGCACAGCTTGCGTCTGAAGCTTGCGGTCTAGATGGACGCTGGCAAAGCACGGGTATTGATAATTGGTCTTTTCTTGAATGATGTTATTTGTGTACTGAATTTAGTGTATTTGTTTAATTAATTTTAATTACGAAAATGCGTTTGATAGTCCGCATACACTCTGGAAAATTATAGGATGCCTATAAAACTAATCGAACTTATTAAAGCTCCTCACTCAAGTAGCGAATGCCGAATCAGAATCAACGATATTGTCACAGATTGGTTTGAGGTCACCACCGGAGTTCACCAAGGTTGCGTCCTTGCATCGTATTTTTTATAATCCTTATGGGCTTTAACATAAAGAAGCCAATTTCACTAGATCGAGGAATATCCATCTCCCTATTCCAAACACTGCGTTTAGAGTTTGCCGATGATGCGGTTATAATTGACCATTCAGCTGGGGGTCTTCAGGTCCTTGTAGATAAGCTAAATAGGTACTTCGCATGCATGGGCTTATAAATAAATATTACAAAAACTCATGTACCGTGTAACACTTTGTGCCTTAATGCTTAAAATCATCCGACTCTGTCACACCCAATTAATCGAAAGGTTCGAGAGTTTAAAATACATGGGAATATATGTTACAGAAAATGGCAGCATAAAAAAAGAACTGCGAGTGCGTTTAGGAGTAGCAGGCGCCACATTCAACAGTATGAAGGCTGTCTGAAGATCGGATATTTACTCAGTAAAAAACAAATGCCGCCTATATAACGCCTGCATAACACTTGTTCTCCTCTACAGATGCAAATCGTAGAACTTCACTACGGTTGGCTGTGCCGTATACTGCGGATGCCTCCTGAGAGCCTTAACCACGCTTGCTTACTTTTCAAGGCCTCAGGTTCATCGGCAGTTTATGTCAGAACTTCTGGACGAGAACCTGACTAGGGAGAACGCGCAGGAGCTGATAGCTAATAAAGATGCATGGAGGCTCTTTGTAGACACCATATGCTCCAACTATGGAGCGGACACGGATTGATGATGATGAATTTAATGTAATTTTGCCAGGAACTCATCGTTTTACTTATATGATGTTTGTGTTTTGAATTTTATGTGATTTTGACAGGAACTAACTCGCGTGATTACTGTTGTGTGGAGCTGCGCTGTTAAAATGGGAAGTGGGACGGGTATATATGGATAGATATTTGTTTGTGGTTGAGAGTTGGTTTGAAGAATTAGTATCGACATTAATTCATTCATAAAGATACAAATATTTAAAATGAAAATGAAAATTATAAAAATAACACCGTTTACTGCATTGGTTGATTGGTAAAAATGACATTGAGCACTAAGCCTGCCAATGCAAAAAATTCTAAATGCATCAAATAAATAAATATTCAATTGATTGAAGAGTAATGTACGTATCCCTAATTTTAAAACTAAAAGCCCCGTGTGTTAAGTTGAGACACTACTACTACTACTACCATCACGCCATTTCCCCGTAGGGGTAGGCAGAGAGAATGGACCGCCACACACGTCTATCCTGGCATACAATCCTAGCCTCTTCCACATTCATACATCTTGTCATACATGCCCTTCGGTTCTGTCTGCTTTTGACATGACCAGACTTAAGATTTTGGTTTATCTGATCATGCCACGTCTTCCTTGGTCGTCCTCGTCTAACGTTGCCGTTCATTTTTGCCATATATACTATGCAATGGAAAATAAAAATTACAGCCCGTATATGATAAGTTAAGAAATTTTGTTTTAACAGGAAAAAGCATAGGTATGTAAAAAAAAAGTAATTTAAAACCCAAAGGCATGGCATACAACCTATACACATATGTGTTATGAATCATTAAATTCGAGGCGGACCGGATTAAAAAACTTTATCATAAATTTACTAACACTCAGCATTTTCAAAATATTGAAACAATCGTTATTTTATTTTGTTCTATTGAAAGATCACAGCTAGAGTATGCATCTGCAGTTTGGAGTCCTGTTTATTACTGCAACTCATATGATCTCGAACGAGTACAGAGAAAATTTTAAAGATATATTCAATTTAAATTAGGTCTATCTGTCAGAAATAAATTTTCAATCCCTGATGACTAAATTAAATTTACCTTCTAGCAGGAGGACAATAAATGACCACTTGTTTATTTATAAATTATTAAATAATAAATTATATTGCCCCAAACTGTTAACTTTAATAAATTTTCGTATTCCACATAGACCAACAAGACATAATTTTTTGTTTTACAGTCATCATCACGGTACTAATTATTCATTGAATTCACCGATTATTCGCATGCAGCGCCTTGCAAATCAATACAGTGATAATTTAGATTTATTTTATACCGAGCCGCTGATGATCAAGTCCTGTGTTTTAAAAAATAATAAACTATTGAAAAATGAAATAATGATTGGTTCTTCACTTTTTTTTTAACTCTTTACTCTTGTGTGTGTAATTATTTTTGAAATTTATTATTGTTTAATATTAATATTAATATTTGTAAAAACCACGAAGTAAACTTTACGACTCTCCTTTTAAAGCACTTTGTTTTTTTTTCTTCTCTTCCTCTTTTTTAAAAACTGCCATTTACTTTTATTTACCTTTCTTTTATATATGTTAATATTTATATTTGTTACAGATGTAATATTTTTTTTTTTAATATAAAAATACTGTTTACCATTACCATACTTTTTTCGATGTTTTTGTTCTTTCTTTAATATTATGCTTTTTTTGTTGTATTTTTATAAACTGGTTTAATTGTAATTATGTAAAAGGTTCATGGAACCGTAAATAACTAAATATTATTATGCATATATTTATCATGCGTTTATTACTGAAAATGTTATACCTCAAAGCAGCGCTGAACACACCGCTTACAAAGATCCCTGGAAGACCAGGTATGGTGCCAGCTATCTCCATCACGAAGTAAGGTAATAGTTGATCGCTCTTGCTAATGGCTCCATTTTGTAGGGGATCACAGTCGTGGAAGGTGGCGTAGATGACGAGGCCAGTGTAACAGCACATTGAGACTATCGAGGCTATGCCCACAGCGAGAATGCCGATCGTTCTAAAAAAACATTTTTTAAACATACATAAAAAGCTGATCACCATCAACATAATTTTCCTATCAGTGGTGCATAGGGCGCTGCATTGGTAACTGGCTTGCAGCGTATCTTGATAATTTAATTCACGAATACAAGGTGATCAGTCTTGAGCTTCAGATCCAATCCGGGGAGAATGAACATATTTTTTAAAACGCATATTAAAAAATGTGTATATAGGGTAGATCGAGGCGTTTTCAATACCGGGGCATGTTGCACAACCTTTATCTCTTAAATCCGTCACAGTATGAAAAAGTTTAAACATGCGTTAGAGAGCAGGAAAAGAGGCACGAGTATGTTATGTATTATTTAGTGTCCAAGTCCTAGTGATATTAAAAGAAAATGCTTGGGCGAATTATTTGTTTTTTTGAGTAAAAAGTTAAATTGTTTTGGTTTTTTATCTCCACGTTTGATAAATCTGGTTAAAAAAAATAGTTCTATTAGTCAAGCTTTTTAAGTCGTTTTTTCGTTTTTGATTTTAAATTTTGTAGTGTAAATCAGTTTAATAATTATTCTACAAAATATTTAAATAAAAGGGTAAACCATTTGATTCAATAAGCCCCAAAGCTTTTTTTTTGTGAGCAGTTAAATGAGATTTTATCTTATTTATTAAATGAAGGAGTCATTTCGCTTTATTAGAAGGTACGTATTTATAGTAGAAAAACATTTTACAATATCGTAGAAAATATTTATAGTACAAAACTACATAAAATTATATATTTTACATATGTTTTTATCATATAAGTTATTTTTGAATGTATATACATTCCAACAAAATTTTAATTCATACAATTTTTATTTTTTTATTCTTAAATTATTTTAACTCAAACTCTTTTATTTCCATAATTATGTAAAATTATGATTAACAACCCCACCCCTGCATGCACTTGGATATAACATTGAAATTATTTTAGTCTCCCACCAGTGTGACGATGTCGGTCACTGGTAAAAATTATAAATTATAAATTATAAATAAAGGGACGTATTAAACCTGCTGCAACTTCTTTGCAAATATTTTATTATTTTACAAAATTTGTATGATTTCTTGTTATTATTTAAAAGCCAGAAAACACAATTATCTTTAGAGGCTGAAATTATTAATAATATTTTATGGTTTTGAGTGTTGCAGATCAAAACTTAGAGGTAACATAAAAAGGGGTTTAATACGCCCCGGTTTGTACTTCTTTAAATATTGTATTTAGGAACATTTTGAGAAGGAAATTTGGAAGTTAGTCGGAAACGTTGGTCGTGCGTCGTTCTGTCTTAGCTACTTATCGTACTAATACATTTGTATGAAACGTTCTTCTTTAATACTTACATATTTGCAGTTTTCAAAGAAGGCATTGCTAAGCATCTCTGTACCATTGCTTGGTTTACAGAACAGGAGGCAAGCCATCCAAAGTAATTACCAACCGTTGTTGTCCAAAATGTGTGTCTGATTAAGGGGTTAATATCAAAGCTGCAATAAAACAACTAATTATGCATTAGGTTACCCTTAGGAAAAAAAATTATCTCGTTTTCTTGTACTTCAAATAATTCTGAGGGATTTCATCCTTGTAGATCAGATATTTTACTTCATAAAAAATGATGAATCTAAGAATTAAAGAAATATGAATGTTTAAGTATTAAATTATTTTGGTAAAGTATGATTATAATAAGCTTTATCACCAACATGTTCAGTTTCTGTATTTATTTTATTATTGATTTTTTCTTTACCTTTTCTTTATGTATTGATTTTTCATATTTAAAAACGAGGCTTTTTCATTTACTTAGGTAAAATAAAATAAAGACATTCAAAGAAAAATGCTTTCATACGGTTCTTTTTCTGTTTCAAAATATATCAGTGGGCATGCGCAATAAGAAATACGCAATAAACACGCGTTGTGCGCACAATACTAGGCGTACGTGTGCGCTGTTGTGAATGAAAAATTAATAGAATCTTGAGTACAAAAATGGATGGATTCTTGCTCGATACCCTCCCCTCGTCTTAAAAATAAAGTGTCGCGGACTACTTTCAATTTTTAAATAGTATTTATTTTTTTTTTTTAAATGGGATCGACATAAGGTGTTCTAAAATTTTTCATTAGCATAAATAATTTATCCGATTTGCATTGGTATCTTGACGACACAACATTTTCGAAATCGTATTAGTTTTCTGATCCAGAGAATAAAGCTTTAAAAAGCACTGGATCTAACGCTCGTGTATCAATATTGACAGTTATTTTAACAGAGTTAAAGAAATTTATTAAAAAGAGAGTAGGTATAAAAGTATAGGCGTACAGATAGAGACAATTTTGTAATTGGCTGGTTGTGATTACTTGAAGCAGGCTAATCAATAAGATAGTAATTGCCTAAACTTTATATTTCGCCATCGTAGAAATTTTGATAAAAAATTGTTATGTTATTGAAAGTTTATAATTCTTAAGATGTTATGAACTAACTTATTAAAGCATAAGCGAAGAAATCATTTTATCATACTTTTTTTCAAAGTTTTCAGCGATTTGGTTGTTTGATATTAAATTGCAAAACAAGTAAATATGAAACGTAACGTAAAACCAATAAAGGGACCCAGAACCATTTAAAAAAATAACGACAAAATGGTCAAACGCATTTCATCATTCTTCTAAGATCTTGTGAAAGTATATCCACCTCTACTTTTGTATTGAATAGGCTAGAACATTCACCTGAAGTAAGTATAAGAATATGCTAAACGATAATAGTTTATTCCGTAAACCGTTTGCGATATTGCGAAGTAATATCAGGTTCTACTGTCGTTGTATGCACGGTCCAACAGTTTTATTACCAGAAGCAAGTATAATAATATGCCTACACTGAATATTTTTGTGCCCTAACTGTACCATATTAAAAATTGTAGACGGTTAGTAATAGTGACTAAATTGACATTTCAAATTTTCTCAAGTTCGTTTATGATGTGATAAGTTGGTCACACCAAGTGAGATTGCTTCAATTGAACTATCGAAAACAACTTGTGCAGTGAATCTACATATATATATCTATATATATAAGGCAATGTCGTATGTGTGTCCTAGATGGATTATATTTATTTATTTTATTCATTCAAAATTACACTAGTTTAAATATTTATGTACTTATTAAGGCTTTTTAGGCTATGTCCGTATGAAGCCACAATAAATAACAATAAAAATACATAGTTAAATTAATTCGATCAAATTATAATGACATAGAATAACAATCTAGAAAAAAAGGTAAATGTAATAAATCATAAAATTCCAAAGAATACAATGCAAAAAAGATAATCAGAAATAATTTTTAAAATATAAATTATACAAATTAAGAATCACACATAATCAAATATACAAAATAGTGGTATCATTAAAATCAACAATATAATAGTAAAATATTGCAGTATTAAAAAAAAAAACTAAATAAGAGTACCATTTAAATCATCAGAAAAAGAATATATATATAAAAGCATAATTGAAATGATAATTGAGATATGTTTGCTGGAAACTCACTCAATACTATAGTAAGAAATTTAAGAAAAAGGAGCAATAAATCATATTCCAAATAATAGTACGTACTAAATTAAATTATACAAAAATACATAATGAAGAAAACATAAAAATTATCAATATATATAAAAAGCAAATAAAAATAAAAGTATGGAAGGAAAGCAGATTTGTAAATTTTTGCTAATCCCGAACTTCAAAAAAATTGACAACCTCGTCCCTATCGATGTGCAGCAACCAATTGTAAACATTTGTATAGTAGTACTGGACCGATTTACCTGCGGTTTTTTTTTCAACAGTATGAGATTTGTGCTGAGCATTTTCATAGCTCTTAAAATCTTCCTTCTTATCTGTAAAAAAACCAGTTTCGACCGTAAATGTTTTATTCATCGACTTACAGGACTACATTCGGCGAGAATGCATTTACTAAAAAAAAATTTGGAGCATGTTATTTTTTTGTGTATAAAAAAGATTTTATTTAAATGTTTTAACCCAACATTAGTTTTTTGTGGATCCAATCGGATTCTTTCCTCAAATTCCTTTTAATTTCTTCACATTTATTTATTTTTACTGGATTTTTGATCAAAAATTGTATATTTTTGTCAATTTTAAAAATTTTGCAACATTTTAGCGAGCCAAAGACATATATTTTTTTGAAATGTTAAATGATGTTCTTATTTTTTTTTAAAACGCAACTTTTGAGACCTTTTACGTTTCTAAATTTGAAAGTTGAAAAAAATGACACTCCCTAATGTACATATCTTCTTCTTCGTGGGTCACAATCTGTGCGATTGGTTTGCTTCGTGCTTGTCTCTTCAACTCGGCGTACCCGCTACAACGCATGTTGGAGATAATCTGGTCCGTGTATTTTAAACGGACTCGTCCTCTGTAATTTGTGCCTTCGCACATGCCCTCCGCAATCGTTAGAAGCAGGCCTGGGTGTCTTATGTTAGAGCCTATCCATTGGACTCACTGTTGTGCAACTTTATCGAGCAAGCATCTAGGGTGTTTAGTACCTCGGTGTTCCAACATGTTCCGACCGATGAATCCCCAACACGCCTCCAGCCGCCCCCGTTCTGCCTGCCCGATAGTCCACGATTCGCTTCCATATAATAGAGTGCTTCAGACCAGATACAAAACTTTTGACTTGATACAAAACTTTTGATTGTGTTCATTTAATATCTACGCGAGTGTGTACTCAAATCTAGCAATAGAAAAGCATTGCCGGGTTCAACTCATTTATTCTAAAAACCAGCAAGTGAGATTGTTTTAATCAAACTACCGGAAACAAACTTACGCGGCGAATTTATTCAAAAAACTTTATAGCAATTCGATGTGAACATATTTAAGCAATAATAAGTAGACTTGTGGTTTAACTATAATAATCGATCATTGAACGTTCAGCTAACATCGATCCTTTAGTAATAAAGTCAACTACCTACATTCCGACTAGTGAATTATGAACGTTCTAAAACGTTTAGTTGCGCCCTTATATACAAGGTTCAGGTGCTAATCGCCCTTACAGGCTAACATCACCACGAGCAAGACGCATTCCTGTGATTTTATAATAACCTCGTCGTGGACCTTAGCCCACGACACATTCATACTTCGATGGGCCCTTCATGGAGAATTTCGTGCGCCCCATTTGCTTAGAAAGTATTTTATCAGCCCGAGTCGTCGTGTTCATAGCAAACTTCCTTCAAATTTTACATTCCATCTATCTCTCTTACACTCAATTTTCATTGACATTATGTTTTCCTTATCGTCAATAAATATATATATATAATAATAAAAGCGAGCCATACTGTCGCCAGTTATAGAAACATGCATATACTTTAAGATTATATAACAATTATCCTTGTAGTAAGGTTTAGTCTTCAACTAAAGTAAGATTTTCTCACATAATGGACCTTACTTATAAACTTAGCATAAAATTATGTCTAGGCATAGTGGTTGAAAAATGATGATATTTCCATTTTAATTAAACCATTATTCTTATTCTTAGAGGCGCGGGTCAGTGCTATTCAAGCTCCTGACGTCACTGCGACCTGTAAAGATCTATTTCGGCGGATTCCCTTAATTTCACCATTATGTCTAGGCGTAACTTTAAGCGAAGTTTATAAGTTAGGTCCAATTTAAATTATATCTCATCGTAATGGTTGCAATAAAATGTTAATCTATAGTAAGCATGATAAATTTTAATTTGTAAAGCATTAGTAAATCTTGATTATTTATTATTTCATTTTTATTATTTCACTCATAAATTTTGATTACGTTGTGCATCCTTAATAAAAAGAGAAGACGAAACCGGCCATACTCACTGCATCCAACTTGCGATGAAAGAGTCCTGACTTCTTAAAATATTTCTGACCGGCTGACGAGCAAAGGATCGGTGTTCGTATAGAGATAGATTTATCGGACATAGTGGTCCCATACAGAACCTCCGCATACAATTATTATGTAACGAAAGGTTATTTAAAACATGAGTTCTACAACTTTGCCTCTTTTTACAAAGCTAAAGCCCTATGCGGCGCTAATTAGTTTTTTAAATCGACAAGTGACAGCGTTATTGTATCGCGCATGTGACAAAAGTCTATAGAAAATGTACTTATAATTTTCTCAAATTGAACGGTTTGGGTACGTAGGAAGAAATTGCCTTAGGGAAATATGCCCGCCCTTATATTTAAATAAATTGTAAATTCATATAAAGTGTAAAATAAAAATAAAAATTAAAATTAAAAACCAGTCGATTATATCTTCAAGTGCCTCGAAACATTATGATGACACATATTCGAGAGATTTCAGGAAAAAGTTTTTCTTAAATGTATCGACGATAACACAAGTGACCTGACTCCGCTTCAGTGCTCGTCTTTTTAAGATAAAATATTTTTCAAGATTTTGTAAATTAAATTAATTGTTTACGAGAAACAAATATCTACGATGATCAGTCACGGTGAAATCAATAAAAAATATGAACCTTTAGTAAATAACGTAATAACTAATATGTTGGTAGTTAAGTTTTTATGTTTTTTGTTTTTAACAATAACAATTTTTAAATCAAAATAAACTGATAATATTGATTATGTGATAAGTTATAAAGTATGAAGTTATCATGCTTGTAAGGTTTTAGTTTTACTCACAGCTAGTGCATTTTTAAGCGTTTTGCCCACACTTGTATATTATTATTTGAGTTCACTTACACTTATAAAAGTATATTTACAGTTAACTTGAATTATTTTTGCAATCGCATGCATTTTCAAAACCTTCTTTACTGTATGTTTTGAATGACGTTAACACGTAGAAACGCTTGCCTTGAAGGTACAATAGCCTTTTGGATAATTATTGAATTCTTAATATTAAGTTTAAATAATACAGAAAATACCCATAGGAATAAAATTGATATTTTAACATGCCAGAAAAACCATATTTATGACTTTTTGCCGAACAAAAATCGTCGAAAGTTTTTTAAATACAGACAAGCAATCGAGATAACCACTCGAATATATTCGATTTTCTTTCTCGCATAAGGCCCTAGAATATTTTCCTTATGTCCCGTACCATAAAAGGCTTACCAGAGGTTTATACACGTAGACAACATACAATGCATCTCTGTTTACCTTGTCGACTAGTGAATACCAATAGAAGAATGAATCCTCAAAGTTTTCAACCTTTCAAACTTTTACAACCAACACAGAATTCCATTTCATTTTTAATATTTTATGCGCTTTGATAGGTACCATTTTGAAGCTTTCCTGGCACAAACGCAGTCTTTGAAAACTTTTTGTCAAAGAACGACAAATGTTAATAGTGAGTATCTCATTTAATAAATTACATTAAAAGCATATTCAATTTCCATGAAATGAAATTTGTAGGATGCAATTTTCTGGAAATATCGTGTACTTAAATAAATACGTAGTTTAATTATTTATTATGAAAACCACAAATAAAGTGCTTCAAGTATTAATTTTACCATCAATTTGTGAAGATGAGTTACAAAATGAAACGAAAAGTATTTAATTTGGGATGGAATTATAGGCATACAATATTTTTGTCAAATGGACTAAAATATAAATATGATTTTACAACATAACTGGCATTTGACGAATTCATATCTATAAATTTTCACAGGCTGGTCATGTTTTTCGGGATTATTTAACCATGTTTTTCTCGTTTTCCTTGCTGACGGTTTATTACAGAAACAATAGATAAGTAATACACAAATCAACCAATTTGGAATAATCACGGGTTTCGTCGCTCCACGATATCTTCGAGACTATTTATATTTCTAGAATATAAGTAATGACAGTGAATTCTTATTTATACAAGTGATTGAAGTGATTTTTTGTCTATATGACGTTTTTCAAAGTGTAACTCGGTATTTTTATCTTTAATAATTTTCAATTTCATTTCTAAAATAAATAACAACAAACTTTCACCTAGAACTATCGCAGAACCTCCTCTATAGTAGGCGACCGTGCTTACCACTAGATCAGGAAGCGGATAAATAACTTTATGCTCTCTGTAACATACACCAACCAATTTTTTTGAATTTTTTCTATCTGAAAAAAAGTAACAATCACAAAAAAGTTTTCGACTGATTCACTTACTTGAAAAATTCAAAACGATCTCCATCTTGAGTTCTTTGAATGACAGTGTCAAATCCTCCAACTTTGATGGTACCATACACCAAAACGAATATTACGCCACCGAACATTAAAATGGTTTGTAACGTGTCTGTCCAAACCACAGCTTTAAGGCCGCCCTGAAATGTTGTAATTCGATCAAATTATACATCCAAAAACAAGTATTTTTTTATTTATTTTATATACAGCCTAAGAAAATAACAGTAGTTAAATGAAGAAACACATGTACAAGAAACTGAACAAAAAGAGCATAAAACTATGTAGCAAAGACAAACAAGGGGAATAATATAATGGTATACAATACATTATTCAAAAGTAGTATAAATTAATAATAAAATACACAAATAAAGAAAAAAATTTTTACCATCGGTTTATTTTGGGTTTAAAAATATTTTAGATTTACAATATTTTGAGTTTATCTGAATATTTGTAGACAAGTACTTGGTTTTAGAGACTAGTGAGTTTATCAAGATCATGAAATTAAAAAAGTTACATCTTGTTTAAAGAGATCACTTAAACCAGCCAATGAGATCTCATAAGTTCTGTAAATTTTTAGATTTCCATATTCCTCATCTATGTTTTTATTATCAAAAAGTATTGTACTATGAGTAATAAAAAAACAATGATAAAAAACTTCAAAAGAAACGCAATTGTCAGTGGCTATTTGTGTCTATTTTTAGTAGATTTGTTAATTTATAGCATAGAGGAAAAAATCCCATTTGTTATTATCAAATTAATATACACGTATAACGCCGTTTTCGTGAAAAATCTCTTTTAGAGCACTCAACAATTTATGATTTGTACCCTTAGAATTAAGTTTAAAAACTATGATACACAATTCACTGTATATTAAATGAATTTTAGAATTAAAACTAAATGTTTTTGACCATGCTACTACCTCTACCATGTTTTCAAATTACACAGTACCTTTTGAATTCCGCTTATGTTTGAACGCTCATATTTTTAAAATTATTTCATCCGTTATTTTGAGATAAATAAAATTCCGTTTTTTCTCTGTGAGATAAACAATTAGTTAGGAGCAAATAAGTTATTTTAATATACATAATTGCCATCTTTCCCTTTCTGCACCTAATGACACACAGGGCACTGAAATAGTATACCGATCGCAGCGTATCTTGATAAAACATTAGATACATGTTAAAAACATATTTATGTCAATCATATCAGGAATCGAACCTGAGACCTCTTGCATGGTAGGTAAACTCATTAACCACTTTACCACAACGTGGATAAATGACCTAAGGTTTTAAAATAATATATTTTATTTTTTAAGGCAATTTTATAACTGTAAGCTTATGTAACCTTGATCAAATTTACGAGACTTTTATTTATTCATGCCTCGTGGTTATACCGGCACATTTTTATAAATAAACAGAAAAAAGTCTTAATTATAATGTTACGGATGAATTTCCGAAGCAGTAATTACTCGACGACAGTCCAAGTCTTCCCTTTCAGGCGTGAGTCACCAAATTAAAAACTCAATTATTATTGCAAACTTTTCACCCGACAAAAATATTACTTGAAAACAAAATTCAAAATAATTTTTCGTAACGTGACTTTTAAAATGCGCCAATACTTTCTAATTAAGTGTATTTTGTTGTACGATTTGTCATGTATTTTGTTAAGACAAGAAAACAAAGCAAAAATTCATGTAAATGTATTTTAACAAAACAATTATACGAATATTATTGGGATTTGAATAAGTTCTCGCTGTTTTTTGGTCCAATTTTTTTTTAAACGTAAAAAACATGTCATTGAATGTATTTTTTCCCATCTTTTTGTCAGCATACGAATAACATCCCGAAAAAACGACTCATTTTTTAAGGTTATCTACGATTGTAGACATTTTTAAGCATCTTTATAAGAATGCAAACGCCCCTCGGCTAGGTCATAAGTCATCGATCGGAATAAGTGATAATCGGAAGGAACAATATCCAAAGATTACGGCGGGTGGAACAGGACTAACCATTTGAGCGTTTCCAAGTTTGTTTTGACTGGCCTTGCAACATGTGGCCGAACGTTGTTTATGCTGCAAAATTACTTTGTCGTGTCGTATTGCGGCCGTTTTTCCTTTAATGCTTGTCTCAAACGCATTAATTGTAGTCGATAGCGATCTCCCGTGATAGTTTCGTAGGGTTTGAGGAGCTTATAATTCACCACATCCAGCTAATCGTGGTGCAGAGCCGAGATAATGATGTAAGTTGATTTTCGGTGATGTTCTGACAGAACATGGTCACCGTATATTTTCACAAGAATTCTACGTGCTTCAGCTAGAGATTAAAGTAAAAAAAGTAAAACAATAAAATTCCTCGCCAATACCTTTTTTTAGGCACGAAATTCGACATGTTTATCGCTATTTCAAAATATGTTATTTACACATCAGCAGAAAACCACTTACTGTCATTTCAAGCCTAACGATGGACCTTTAGCCTAACGATGGACCTTTTAAAGTTAATTGTAATATTGCCTGATGTAAAAAGGCTAATACCATCTGCCGGGAAACATCGAGAACTTATTCAAGTTCCAATCATAATTGTTATATTTTGGAGTTAGGGAAACTTGACTTTACTTGTTTACTGTATAATAAATCATATTTTGATTAAAATATAAATAAAAAAATAAAATGTGCACAAACCATTAGTTTTTTCATAGAAGCATTTTTAGAAAAATAAAACACAAAAGCTGATTCGTTCGACTGAATAGTGGGAAAATGAATGACCTAAATGTATTAGTAACAAGTTATATAGTTTATCATGGGTACTAAAAAGGGTTTTAGGTGGGCTTCCAGGAGGCAGAAGAAAGGTTGGCAGACTGAGGCTGCGACGGAAAGATGACATAAAAAAAGATGCAATCTAACTATTAGAAGTATTTATTTTAAAGGTTACTGCGGATGACAAAAGGAGTTGGAAGCGAAAGTTGATGGAGGCTAAGGTTTAATATGAGCTGTAGTGCTATTGAAGAAGAACAAGTTACATATATTACACTGTATTACACGGATCAGAAAACTGGTTATCTTTTGTCTCGAAACATATTTTGTCGTAAAATATGGTGCACCAAATGTGTGAACTCTTTTACGTAGATAAAATTTAAGAACATTTTTTACCAATTGTCATTCAGATTTTGTGTGTGCATACAGATACAATGTAAAAATCTAATAAAATACTGTAAAGCCGTTTTTCAAAACGCTAAACTTATAATAAGAATGCGGCAGGGCCTCGATAGTCCGAACCACAGATAATTCTAACAACTCCCCTACTACGGCGAACCCTCTGTGGGCTTTGTCATTCGAATCTCGGCTTTTCCGGCTAAGATACGGAAAAAATTTATCCCGAAAATGACTCACTATGGAGTATTTTTCAAAACAGAGGCTTTTCAGAGGTAAATATTAACAATTTCTCGACAAACAATGCTGGTATCGATTGTCCGGAGCCGTTTACCCACGAAAACATATAAAAAAGAAATGAGCGAGGTGGCAAAAACGAAATATAATTAGAGGCTTTGAAACCAATTGCAAAAATTTCATATATTCGAGCTGTGTATGCCTTGAATACTTGCTTGAGTGGGCGGCTGAAGTTGATATATCAATAACAGAAAAAATGCTTTTACGTACATTAAGGTACAAAGCGTTTTAAATGTCGCTAAATATAACACTCGTCAAAGCTTTATATTGGAATTCTTTGAAAAAGCGTGGTTAATATCATTATGCTTTAATAATAAAAAAAAAAATACGATTAAAATATATTTACTTTCAGTTTCAAAAAACACTGTTTTATTTCGATATAATCCGAATGCTTCGTACATCCGAACAGGGTATAAATTTCGGGTGTTAGGACTATCGATGTCCTGCTGTGTATATGTACGTACATTTTTATATCCAAGAAATAATTTATTTTACAATCTACGCGCGCGTATGTCAAGTGACGTGCGCACAACGCGTATTTGTTGCGTATTTCGCATGCCCACTGACTTATTTGAAAACAGAAAAATGAACCGTTTAATATCCGTGTAATGCGAACACCATGAAAGTATGTACTACATATTATGTGATAAAAAATACAATAGTGTTGAATATAATATAACAAAATTACCAGAGTTGTATAAAATATGCAAACCAAGCACACGATCGGCGATATCAAATGAAGATTGATTCCAGTCACTGCAAAATAAAATATATTTGAACTTGCGCCCTGAGGATCTATATTTCAATCTAAAATAAAAAATGCACAAAATAGAAAAAAAACAACACTATACATACTTATATACATACTATACAGTTCTTCAAAGATGAAGTTACCTTAGTGCGGACTCCTAAAGAAATGTATTTATTAAGTTTTTAAAAATGATAAAAAATAACAATGTTTTGAGTATTTTGGAGAAAATCTGTTTTTTTTTTCAAAATAGATTAATATCAACAAAACAAAAACTTCTAATTTGATTAATAAAAAAATATGGTAATGATTAAACAAATGCGTAGACTAAGTACAATATTGACGCTGTGCAAAATTTAAAATCACACCCGCTATTCGAGTTAATTTCGGCTCTATTAAATTTAAGTTACTGAGATCCGCATTGTTCTGTAGAATACCCTGCATGCTGCAATATATTTATGTCATATACGAGAATACCAATATTAGGTGTTGGGGTGATTTTCGAAGCGACCAATATTACACTACCCTATCCCAAGTGATGGTAAACTGCGGTTCGCGTGCCGCATGCGGCTCTTCGACGAGTTAAAAACAGATTTTTAATTTTTCATTACTCATCCAAATAATATATTTCAAGCATAAAATTGATCAAAAAATATTTTTTAAATCGTCTTATTGATAAGAACCTACGCCGCGATTACCATGGAAAGTTAAGGACGTCATACGTCATAAATTTTCCCGGGTGATTACGAAGATACACTACCAACCCGCTTCACCTTCAAGTTTTGGGTAGGTACATATTATGTAACAAGGGGACGCGCACGTCACAGTACACATATCTACTCACTAAAGCGACATACCTTCATATTGATGTCATAGTTGTCTCCGAATTTTCAAAATCGAATACGAAGATACTACTACGAAGAAGAGGTAGGTACATCGGTATGTACCGACATATCTAGATAGGTAGATGTGATTTACACATATTTACTAATTAAATGTGGCAAAAATTTTGTTCCACTGAGCAGGTTTTGCTTCGATTAAAATTAATTAAATTTTTAAATCGTTCTCAGGTGCCCAGTTTTTTTCTTAAAAGCCTATTTAACATAGAGAGAGAAATAAGAAAATTTTGAATCGAATTAAACTCTGTCCAAATTGTCAGTTTAGAATCTAAACGGCTAGATGCTACCCTGTTAACACATCATAACATTTAGCCGTAAAATTGATGCCACCAAAAAAATAATTTTTCATTCATTATATTTTTTCCATCCGTTTTACTATTTTTTTTAGTGTACGTATCAAGATATTAAAAGAGCCGGCTTTATAAATAAATACAGACGAACGTTAAGCATAGTCTTGATAAATGTCAAAAGTCATTAAAAAAATCATGTTCAAGCGAGTAGTTTTTGCTTGAAATGGGATTGATTTGAGTTTACAATCACTTTGGAATGGCCACTTTTTGTCAGAAAAGCCTAGTTAAAATCTGGATGAGAAATATCTTAAATTTGAATTAAGTAAGGAACGCCGACTAAATTTTCGTCGTCATTTATTTGTTGAATTCGATCATATGACGTCGAAATGACAAGTTGGTAGAACATACCGAGGTAGCAGCTAGAGATAGTACAATACCGTCTCGCTATGTACCGATGCGATGGAGAGAAGTAAGGTAGGTGGAATAGTAACGCTATGCGCCCCTCGGCGAGCTTTCAAATATTTCACCGGACCTCCTTGCGATATATGTAACTTTGAACAGAGCCCCGGTTGCAATGGGAAATTAATAAAGTTATCTTCGACTGTCTATAAAGATACACTTATATTTGTGTACGAAAATGAGTATATTTGCATAAACATTTCAAGTATCTTTGTCAGAAACCTATAATTGAACATGTTTATAAAAAAAAATGCTTACATATTCTACTTTTCATACAAAAAACTTTATTTTACTTTGTAGATAAAATGGAAGAAAATGTTAACTTTTCATTGTAATCGGGGCCCATGTTATCAACTAAATTTATAAAAAAACGTGCATTCTGACAAAATGTCGTATGCGGATGCTAATCTGGCTCAAAAGTATCGTAAAAGTATACGAGAGATTAAAGAAAATCATTGGAGATCTTTGCATTAGAATTCTTTGGAATCCAAATCGACGAATAATGCCAAACGTCATAAGAGTTACAGAAAACGCAAAAATAGGGCGATCGTATTTCGCTTCGCGCCGAGCCTCTCTAGCCTAATAGAACACATGTTTTGTGTTGATTTACGTCGTAAAACCCTAATAATATATAAAAAATTTTATACATAATAAACCTACTGTATTTGGAAAATCCGAGTCAAAGACTAATCTACAAGTGAACATTACCACGATGCTGTTGTGACATAAGAATTTAATACGAAATATTAAAATACATGTAAATTATTTTGGTGGTATATTTATATACTTTGTTGGTGTTCACTTTGAATCTTGATGTAGGGGTATACATAAAAATATTCTAACGGTGATGCTGCGTTGTCCCCCCACTTTCCCATCTGAGACATTGTTCCAGTTCAGGAAGGTACTGGGCATTAGACAAATTTTTAAAAGAGTCATTGACACATTTCTGATCATGCGGCTACAAGAGTAGATCCCAGCAGAATGCTCGTACGAGGTATTCCTGTATTTTGAATTATTTGATTTCAAAAACGCGTACGACGTTTGCTCAGAGAAATTTCTCTTTTGTGGCCCCAAGAGTGTTCAATGTCCTGGATGTACATATTAAGTTCTCTGAAACGAAAGCCATTTTCAGGAGGAGTGTACAAGTCTGGATTTTGTCTAAGGGAAGAGACCATTGCGGGAGACTGCTGCGAGATATTTCATAGATTTATATACTATTAAACGCGTTGTTCAGATGCCCTTTAAAATATATGTATGTTTATGTAATAATATTTAGTTTGTATTTTTTTACTATTATACAATACAGGGCCTTGGGCCTCATAGAGTTTGGGATACGTTATTATTGTATTTTTTTTGTATTATGTATGTATTAGTATGAATAAATAAATAAAATAAATAATTTTAATAAATAAATAAAATGACAATATTATTCACCCATAACATTTAATTTATAAATGATTTAACATATATCTATGTCTTAACCTTAAGTTTATATTTGATTTATAATGTATTAGCAACCCTCAAACAAATAAACATATTCTACGTTTGGAGCGGCCGTGGTTCTGACATAGCTCGCTTCACTGATTTTGATATTATATATTCGTCTTCTTTTTAACTTCCGATCTTGTGGACATAACCAGGTGCCTCCGGGAAATACTAATGCCAGCCAGTACTCTTGCCTCCTCTCAGGTCAATCCCACGTCCCTAAGTTCCGCCGAATAAATCCATAAATCAAAATCGTTATCGATGCCTTCCAAGACAGCGGGATCCCGCAGATGTGAAGAAGAGGCAACTTGGTTTAAGGCTCTTTTGAGGCATCTGCAGCACGCGTCCAAGCCAGGTCTCAACTCTTCCAGACGTCCAAGACTCTTGTTGTAGGAGGCGGCTCTGTCCTTTCTCGGACTTCAATGTGAGTTACTCGAATGTAAATAAACCACCTTATACGAAGTATTTTACTAAACTTAGAAGTTTAGTGTTTTGAGTTTTGATAAGGTGCCAGGTTTCGCACCCGCATAAAAGTACTGCTAAGAGTTGTTTAATCGGTATTTTGTTTTATCGATTATAGACTAGAAATCCAGACAGCATAAGTCGTGTTAAAAGTTGCTCCAGCCATTCCTAGACGGGTTTATTTATTTATTTATTATGGATAACTTATATAGCGCCATTTTCGTAATAAAATACCTCAAGGGCGCTTTACATGGTGATTCTATTGTTAAGTTAATTTAATTGAAGCTTTTAAATTTGTAATTTAATTAAAATAATTTATTTTGTTGTCACGTGCTACGGATTTATTCAAATGATTTAGAGAACAAGTGGGTTTTAAGTTTTTTCCGAAACATCACTTCACTTTCACAGCCTCGCACCTCTGCTGGGAGAGCATTTCATGCCATAAGGCCTGCGACCGCAAATGCGCGTTCACTAAATTTAGTGCGCTGTTTGCGTAGAGGTATAATAACGGGTTGCGAGCTCTTTGTGCATGTAACCATCCTCAGTTATGTGAGCTCCCAAGTAACTATTTAAAGTTGTCAACTTTTGGGATCCATAGCCCATCATTATACATAGAGGCCGATTGAGGTCAGGACAGTATAAATATTAAGACTCAGACGAGCAGAGTTATTCTGCACTCTGTCAACAATTTCATGAAGATCACCAATACATTTTTCAAGAAGAACTGTATGTGTGCGTACTTTAAGTCACAAAACTTTGTAAAATCTGATATAAGTAGATATATATCCTTTATAGGACCATAATTATTTTTTTTAATTTTGAAAACGCATACCCTCTTTCTTTAAAAAAAATTATTATGGCTTATTCAGGTACGAAATTTCATTATTTGCATAATGATTTTAACCCGTGCCGACGAGGCCTCAAAGTATTTCGAAATAAGAGAAATTTACCTCTTCTAGGTATTATAGTAGTTCAAAAGGTTTTATTGTTCTGTAGTGAAAAATTAAACCAAAACATTGATGAATAATAAGAAAATATATTTAAAGCAAAAATAAATAAATTAACAATGATATTTTCTCTTTGGGGTCTCCGTTTAGCAGTCAGGATACAGTTTTTTTGTGTCCATGTACACAACGTAAAAGGTACTGCTTCTGTTCTTCCTTGGCAGTTATTTTGCCATAGAAATCTTGCATCCGTTTCACAACCCTTTCTGCAGTATCTTTTACTGCAATTTTTATTTTTGCTTCCATAAAAACAACAAACAAACAAGGGTTTTTTTGCTTGTTCTTGGAAAATAATGCACTCGCGAATAACTAGATTAGCGATTTTACTCTCAGTCAGTTTAACTTCACGAATATTGAAAAACAATACCCCAAGAACTTGTCGAGTGCTTGTACTCCAGCATAACTTATATGAACATGTTCCAAAATAAGTCGGCACGGGTTACTGTATTCCAAATGAACTGAAGTTTGCTGTGCAAGTGTTTTATAGAAACACGAAAAAAAATAGATACTATGCATTAAAAAAAATCATGTTGAAAAACAAGGGACAACCTAATATATATCTGTAATATAATACAAGAAAATTTACATATGTACTAATAATCTTGAAATATTACAGACAACATATTTTATTGGTTTAAAATTTATAATTATTTAAATACAAATAATAACGTCAAAAATTCTTAGGCTAAAACACACAGAAATACTAAATTACAATAATCAACTGAATGAAAACACCCAATATAGCGTATCTAGAGTCTATATTTTTTTTTTGAGGTAAAAAGTCAGATAATTAATTAGTCTTTTGCTTCTCGAACAAGTTTAAGGAGTACCAAAATTTTCAGTAAAAAAACGTATTGGGAATTAATGTTTGATGTTGACATTGCCGGTCTACTTCAGCTATAAACTTTCATTGCATTATGTGATGTGGCATCCCGTTGTGGGGTTGAGCGGGGGATAGACGAGCAATTTTGCTGTTACATAATAGAGCCATTCGATTTATTAAATTTGTAAAATAGGCCCAAGGAAATATTTAACGCCTTTTTTTTCCCTAAATATCTTTTTCCTAGCGAGACTACATATTTATAAAAAATATATTGTATGTCCGAAAAGATATTACATTTTTTTCTTAAATGTGTGATAAACATACGTATCCAGTAAAAAACAAAACTTTGACCTCACAGAGTTCCGACATAGTAGTAATGACAAAAATCATTCACGTGGGACAGAATACGCTTTTGTAAAAGAATAAAAAAAATATTGATAAATATTTGAACAACACAGATAGATGCTTGGTTTAAGTCCAAATCAGCACTAGTTTTGTATGTGTACTTAGGTATTACGAGTATAATTTTTTTATGCAGTAATTAGGTTTTATTTTTCAAATTTATTTTTTAGGTTTATATTACGATAAACTTTTTTTTACAAATTGACGTTTAAAATGCACGGGAACAATGTTACAGTTTCAGTTTTAGTGACAAAATACGGGGTTGGGTTAGTTGGCAAAAACAGCTCATAGAACAGCACTTGACATACAAAAATATTAATATGATTTAAATAAGTGCTAAAGTTTAAAGCTAATAACGTTTTTAACTAACAAAACTTAAATCGGCTTGTATGACTATGGCCGTGGATTCACGGATCAAGGGTCCAAGGTTCGCACCCAACTCTATCACAACGTGATTACCATTTTGTATTAGTTAGTCATTTAATTTACTGCTCGTTGAAAATGGCCACTAAAAATAAAATATTTGAGTAAATCACTAGAACTCAAATTTTTCTTTTAAAAAAAACTGTTTTGAGAAAATAATAAAAACATTAATTTAATTTGTATCTAATTTTTATGAACAAAATATGAACTTAACAATGACTCGGGACCTTAAGTATGGTAAAGAAACGATCAAATGACTACAGCACGTAATGTCTACATATGTTTACATTTTTATATGTATTATTTCTTGAAAGCTTGCGTAAAAATGATAGAAAAAGCTTCATCATAAATTTTCACTGCATTGGAACATCAAATGAAGTGTATCGTGACTAGCTTAAGGTTCTAGACCAGGAACAATCTAATATTGCAATGTAGAATCACCTTTAAAACCAATATTTAATATCCACATTGCCAGTAATCGAACCCAGGATCTCAAACATGATCGGCGGATGCTCTAAACACATCACTACGAGGCGGATTTATCTCCACTCGATTATCGTTTTCAGAAATTTTACCCGAGAGAAGCCATCGAGTCGAAAACAATAGTCTCGGGTTCAGGTTCTATTTCACACACATTACTGTATCCTTCATTTATCTAGTCATAGAATAAAATGTATGAATAGTTGTAATTGAAGTTTCAACTTATTTTTTTTTGTACTAAATTAATTAATTACGCTTTATTATGTTATTAATATAAAATAAAAAACACATAAAAAAGTATCACTATAAGTCAAGAGTGTGGTAAATTATTACTAACAACACCTAGACTTGACCAAAATAACGTTTAATTTTTGTGATATCAGCGAAAATAAATTAAAAAAGCTTTTTAGTTTGACGTTTGACAACACGAGGGCCGCCTAAGTAATTATAAAAAAAACCGAAATTAACTTCATTGGAAATGAATATTTATTTTGGTCTTCCATTTCTTTGGTAAAATTAAAATAGCTAACGGTAATTAAATTACTTTATAATACCGAATGACAACCCTGAAACCAAAATAATCGGAATAATAATCTAAAACAATTCCGAAGTTAAATCACGATAAAATTGCCAACGAGAATCTTAGATTAGTCGGGAAACCAAAAAAATACTTGAAAATGAATTTCGGTTGTCAGATAACAAAAACTTTTTTAATTTTATTTATATCAACCTTTTAATGATATTATATTATCAGTTTTATAAATATGTATTAAATCCCAGGACTTTTCTACAAAACCGAACCTTTTTCTGACCGGAGATCGACCCTAGAACCTTCCGTGTGTGAGTCAAATGTCTTAATCACGACAAATCAAGTTAGTGCATGATACAAACTGCTTAATTCCAAAAACCGTTAAGGTTGGCAACACTGCTACAGTCATGGACAAATAATATATATACTGAAGTATAGTCCATATTCAGTGCTATATAATTTTATTCAAGTAACGCGTAATACGCATTTATGCATTTATAGTAGATTGTTTTGTGATTGATTTTTTTAAACTTTTAATACGGTTTTATGTTAATACTCAGTTTTAAGGATAACATATTAATACCTATGCCAACTAAGAAAAAAACAATAGAAATGAGTTTTCGTATCGTTGTGACCCGACAGAGTTATCCGTTTTATAAAGAGTTCTTTAAAAGTAGGTTTGAAAATATTTTACCATCATTGATGCCTTAGCTTTGCACATTGTATTAAAATAAAAGGCACGGCACATTGTGTACTTACACATGTATTATGAAATCGTTTTTAGGCCATCATAAGAATTTACTGTGTAATGACTGTTGATTTCATTAAATAATTTATATTTGAAAAAATAAATAACGCATTTTCACTCAGTATTACTAGCATCAAAATGATTTTAATGTCTCATCCATTGCAAAATGCTAACAATATTTTAAACTGATTAATTTTTAAATCACACAAACCTTTAACTATTAATCATCATTGCATGAAAACATAATCAATTAATTTATGTTTTATTTCCTTCCAGAATACTTCCAATATTTAGGGTAAAAAGCTGTTGATAATATCGATATTACAAACCAATACCAATACCCTAAAAACTCTGCGAATGAGCAAGAAAAATCTCATACTTTCGTCTCAAACATTTAATAAATATTAGAGAAAGAAGATCAGAAGAGTCAAATTAAAATTCTCTGTATTTTAACGTGGATAATATTATCAATGATAATTTTGCGTGCAACGGTCATTCATCGAAGATGAACATTGGATTTTCAAGTCAAGTAAACGCGTAGGAAAAGAATGTTCTGATTTTGGTAGAAAATTATACAAATAACGGTATTATTTATGATGTTTCAGCTTATGACGGCCTTTCATCATATTTACGTATTTAGTTGGATTCCTGAAACTGCAAGTGCGGTTAGAATTAGGAGTACCAAAATTCAATAGAAATAACAAATACTGTCACCATCTTTATCATTTTGATATAGAAATAATAAATATCTTGACCATTTGGAAACAAAATTGGATAGATCATGGATCGAAGCATCTTCGAGTGTCAGTCATCTCGTATGAGTGTCAGCAATTCTTTGTAGTAGATCATTTCTGAGTTGCAAAAAGGTATCGGGAGGATGAAATTCGTCTCCAACCATGAAAATTGCAGCGCATTATATTGTCTGACATGCACGCTTGCTGGTGTTTGATCAGCACGAATAACAATTTTGTGGCAGTCTGATGGCATGGGATCAATTGGATTTTTGAACATTCAAATTATTGATTTTGTTTGATAACATGATTGTAACATTTTTTGCCACGACTCAACAATACGCCTTTTGACTTCAGTAGAGATTTGACAGCGTTCATTCAACTGGTCATCTTGATCTCCCATGAAATATACTTGTAAATACTACCTGATGATTTCTGTGAAAAGGAAATAAAGAGCCAAATTTATAGTAAATGTGAAGTTCATAGTCCATGATCGATGACACACACACGTGCTTAATCATTTTACCTGGAGTATAGCGGTGACTGATAAAGAAACTCATCGTTTTATGTTGAATACAATATATTACATTCTGCATGAACTAAGAGCGATGTCATACAGTACATTTACACTTCAGTGATATAAACAAAGGAACGTGGCCTATAAAGAGACCACAGGGCGTGGTGACGCTCAGTCAGTCAATCAGCATCAGTCAGTCAATCAGTAAGTCCCAGGGCAGCCAGTTCAACACCTCATCGCCGTAACATTCGCGCGACATAATTTAATTCACCATTTATTTGCCATGTAACAAATACGCATTAAACAGCAACCTCATGTATCCTGTTAATCTTTAATTGGGGTAGGAGCTCCAACCTTCAGTAGCCTAATCCTACATAAATTTGTCCCTGAATTTCAAACGTCGCGCGTCGGTATAAAATTTTCCATTATAACGTTAGCGCCAAATGAAATCTGAAAACATAAATGGTATTTTCTAATAATGAAAATGTTCTGAATCAATAGTAATTCCAATCAACAAATGTTTCAGTGGTGTTATTGCCTGCTCGCTTTCAGGTAGCTTCATTTTTCCGCTCGTACAACACATTCCTTGAAAATGTACGAAAAAAATAATAAAAAATATTTTAATAAAAACCCACTACTTTGAATGACGTCACTGGTTTATGTAAACCATCCAATAATATGAGAGTTTTGAAGGATATCCAGTTTGGTCACCGTTAACGAACCAATCGGGAAAACTGACAGAGAACAACATCTGACGTCACACGCGTTGTTTCAGAAATACAAAACTTAAAAAAATCGTAACACTGATAAAACGATATATAAAAATCAAATATAAAAAACCTTTGCTTAGTTTAATATTCAATATAAAATGTATCGTTTCCGTTGAAACTTTCGAATAAAAATATAAATTCTTTTCCGCTAAAATTTAATGTTTTATAAAAGAGTGATGAATTATTTTTAATGTATATTTAAAAGCTTAAACGGAAAAAAAGTTTTCAAAAAATGTAAAACCTTTGGCATAAATTGTTAGTGTAATAAACTTCTTGTAATCATGAAAACCGAACAGACTAGAATTGTACATTCAATGTGGAAAATAAGCACGATCAACATTTTATTCCTTTTTCCTAGAGGCTAGTTTTTTCATTTTTCTCTTCCAGTTGATATGCAATTTCCTCAATAGGGGAAAATAAATATTTCCCGCTTTTCAAACCAAACATCAATGCATTTTTCTAAAGTTGGACAAAATCTGAGATGAGCAAATAACATGCAATTTTATATAATAAAATGACGCCTGTAAGGAAAACTAGTGTATAATAATTTTATTTTTTATTTAAAACATCAATTTAACGATAGAAAATTTCAACTGATGTCAATAAATATTAATATGTGACCACTTATTGACTTACAGCATTAAATAATTTCTTGTTATTGTAAAATAAATTCAAAATGTATATTTTTAAATGACAATGAAAGAATTTTAACTTGCTTAAATGTCATTTACATTTACGCTCAAGAGACTTTTTTTTATGCCAGTCAACGATTTTATAAATTCTACCTTAGCTAATTCAATATGATATTCTATTCGCACCACCTTACTAATACAATGAAGTCTATGTCTGTAATCTACGCAGTGCTGTGTGAAATTCAGAGAAATGCTTCGTTATAGTAAATAAATGAATTACCAAGAAATCTCTAGGAGATGTGAAATTATAAGTAAACATTTTTCATTCCCGTATTTTTTTAAATATTATTTTCTTTTATTTTGTACGAAATGACCGTAAAAAAAACTTTCGCCATCGATAAGTATGCTTTTCAATGTTTTTTGAATATCAAAATTAATTTTGTGGTATATGAAAGAATTAATTGCTTAATTAGTTACTTCAGCTATGAAAATAAATTTAATTTTTTTTTCTCGATTGTGATTAGAGACTTTTAAAATAAAAGTAATTTTACAAACAAACATTGTAAACCTATATGAATGTTCCTCTTAAGTTGTGCATTTGAATTAATTAGTGAAAATTCGTATACTTTTAAAAAAGCATCACAAAACCGGTAAATAATTTATCTTACATACAAGTATACGGTTCACTTTTACGGCTTCTTTTAATAGTATATCTATCAAGGTAGATAAAAAATATTATGAAATAAAAAAGAACTTAAGAAAAAATGCGGTGGCAGAGAAATTGGATAAATCGGTATTTGTACATAGTTTTTCTGTCACTTTCACGATGCCTCCCCGACGTTGCGCGAAAAAGACAACTGCCCGTCGGACTGATTATGCCTAACTAAAATCAACAAAATCGAAGTCTCGCTGTCCCGTATTTCGCACTCCAAAACTGAACCGATAAAGAGTATCGGAATAGAATTTAAATTTTCGGTACCTTTTCCGTATTTTCTAACATAATAATTTATGTAAAACGAACTTCCTCTCTAAATACGAGTTTTTTTGAGAAGTAGAAACGTTATAATGGATTACGTGTTTATAAACCCTTTGTAATTTTATTGTTACTCAAAAAAATATTTTTTTTGTTTTACCGTGAATCAAAAGAGGGCAAGGAAAACTTCTCGCTTTCAAGGGTTTTTGAAAGGTACTTACTTCCATTAGAAACAATTGGTATATAAAAAAACAAAACAATTAAGACAAGACAATGGCGAATGTCTATAGCGTTTAATATAAAAAACTGCTCTCTTGTCGTAATTCAGAGAGAAAACACGGAAATACGTTTGTTTGAAAAAAAGCCGGACCGCTTTTCCTCTTAAGATGGATCGGTTTTGTTAATTGAATTTAATAATTGAGGTTTACAATTTCATAAAAAATATATAATCTACCTCAACGTCAACGAAAACAGAAATACAAAAGAAAACTATTAAACAATATTTTAAGCATGTCCAAATGGATATAAAAGATATAAAAGTTTCAGCTCTTTTAATTTTTGCACGTTTCCAGTAGCCTATATGGACATGTAAATTACAATGATTTATTTTTTTGGAACAAAAAACAATAAACAAAGTATTTGTTAATGAAAATGTTATGCCACAATTTTATAAATTATTTTATCAAAGTAATTGTTGCAGTTGGTGAGTTTTTTCTATGCTGTAGGATTGACAAAAAAGGCAGTTGCTGTACATTTTTTTTTTCTATTTAACTATCCTGTTTTTTTAATTTATTGAGAATGAATAAGTTGCAATTTTTTTAATGTTCTCAATACAATTGTTAATAATAATAAAAAAATTACACAATAGAATTACCATATTAAAAAAAAAACCACAAATAAACCATGTTCTGTAAAGTTAAATAATCTAGCAAGCCATTAATGAATTTTCAGTGCTACGCACGATAAAAAGGGGAAAAGGTTATTAATAAAAAATAAAAACTTTGGGTGCTACCAATGTTATCGATTAAACCAAGTAACCGTATAATACCCAGTGGTGCACATGACGATGAAATGATCGCTTAATATATAAGGCAAGATGATCAGTCTTCCGCTTAGGTTCCGTCCAGGAACATTAAAATCTTTTTGTTGAACTAATAGCTATTGCAACATATTTCATGGTAAACAAAAGCTCCAACAGTACCACACGAAGTGGACTAATTTTGATTTCAGAATTTCTATACGAGTAGCCATTGAGTTAAATACACTCAATCTTATCTTTCTGGTTTTATTTCACGCACAGAACCGTATTGAACTGAACATTCTGTTCGAAAACGGAAAAAGCAATCAATTATTCATTTTGTAAATAGAATTGTATAATATTTTCAAATTAACAAACAAGAACAGGGTGTGAATGAGAAACATTTTTATGGAAATGAAACATTCCGAGTAAGTCTTGTAGATAAATTAATATTTATCCACTAATATTTGTTGAAATTCAACAAGTCTTCATGTTGTTTATACTACTGTGTGTTATACGAGTATATGAATTTCTAAAAAAATTCCAAGCGTTTCTTTATATGAGAGTATTACATTCCAGACATCTAGATTTAATTTTCAAAGAGGTTTTCCGTCTCTGTTCAAATATCCCTCAATCCTATCCTAACTTAATTCATTTTGAAAATATAATATTGAAAAAAAGTTTAAAACGAACTTTATTTAACTTTATGCTCCCTGATTATATAAATTTTTCCAGGTGTAAAATAACTCATAAATCTCTTGTATGATAATGCATTTGATATATCACTGTCGGTACATATTTGGACATTAAACCCTTAAAATATAGTATCTTTAAAATTTATGTATTATTATTTTTTCTGCTGATATGTAAATATGTTTGTGTACTTGTGGGAGATCTAGTGAGAGGTGATAGCGGGGTGGTCAATATTTCAGTGAGTGATCGTGGATCGCCTTGCTGTCACTTCCTGCTGTCCCGCCTGTGGTGCGATACTCTACCGGCACCACACCATACATATACAACTTGAGTCTATCTTGGTGCAGATTTATCTACGTAGATAGATACAACAAAAAAATAATATTGAAAAATATACATAGCATATTTCACTCTACTATTGGGGATAATATATAAATATATTTTTAATGTACACATTGTATTCTATATTATTTGGGCCATGTAAATGTGATTTTTTCTTTAAATGCCAAATAAAGATTATTATTATAGTTTCGGCCTTTTTGAAGTAAATCGTTCCTAAAAATGACTCCTAAGGATCAGTTTTGCGTAGAGATGTCACCCGTTTGTTCGTGGAAAATTACAACTTCAAACCTCAATATTGTAATTATGATAAGTTCTTTTATTTTCAAATATTTTTGTGATTTCATCATAATACGGGATTTTCATTTATTTTTGTAAATATGTCATATTGGAAAATAACTTTTTAAATTGCAATAATTCTGTGGTGGTACAAATTCGTACCACTTTTTTTTTATTTGTTATATTTTATTTTATTTGATTACAGTTATCGTTTTCAAGCTATATATAACGTAATTCGAGAGTAAAAAGTAAAAAAAACTAAAAATCTAAAAAGTATTAAATCTATATTCAGGGAACAAAGGGTTAAATAAGAAGGAAAGTGAAGTGTTATCTAAAGACAGATCACTGTAAGACTTAACACTTCCATATTCCCTTCTCAAAGTCATTCTCCATCTCTGTTGGAATATCCAAAAATAATTTTATTAAAAAAAATATGCAAATATTCTTACGTTCCAGAATTTGTTTTTATTATACGTAAATAATGTTAAAGTAAATTCGTTTTTAATTTTAAAAAATATTGAGTACTGATCTTTGGTTTTAAAGCTTAATATGCGTGGAATCTTTGTGTATTTGCAAATGATTTACAAAGCTACGGATTAGTGGAATATTTCAGTTGTCGAACTCAGGTACTTTACATATTGGGGGCTTATTTTGGCATGTAGCTTTGTTATGTTGATTCAATTCAATCATGCAGTATTCGTATTTGTACATAGAAGGGATTCAATTTGTCCCGTGCTTTAAATTTGAAATATATACGGCTTTGTATAGTTTACGGTATAAAAGTACCTTTACTTTCAAATATTACATTAAAATGAAATTAGAG
The DNA here is from genome assembly GCF_059751315.1 of Micrasema longulum. Taxonomy (NCBI): domain Eukaryota; kingdom Metazoa; phylum Arthropoda; class Insecta; order Trichoptera; family Brachycentridae; genus Micrasema; species Micrasema longulum. Next base: position 941,234 of record NW_028277292.1, read on the forward strand.
TCCATAGAAAGGGCAGTCCTGTCAATAAGGAACCCCGCTTTATAAACCATTGATAATATGAATTACATTGAACAATGTTTTGAGTATGTCCAAATGCTTGCAGACTGGCTGGATTTTCTCCCTAGGGAATTGTTCATATTTAAATTTATTGCAACAGAGAGGAAAAACATTTTTGAGAAGGGAATATGGGATTCTAGGTATTTACAGGGCTTATGACCTGTCATTGGCTGGTTTAAGTAGCCACTTTACACACTGCAACATTGGTTCAGCTGGATGAATTTCACCCACGTGATAAAGGTTTCAGCTCTTTTACTTCACAAAAGTCAACAGGTGGAAGAGTTGAAGAAATGTGGATGTTCAAACAGGGGCAGTACGGTGAATTTTACACATTGTGTAAAGTGGCCACTTAAACCAGCCAATGACAGGTAATAATCCCTGTAAATGCCTAGACTCCTATATTCCCTTCTCAAAAATGTTTTCCATCTCTGTTGAAATAAATTTAAATATGAATAACTCCCTAGGGAGGAAATTCAGCCAGTCTGCAAGCATTTGAACATACTCAAACATTGTTGAAAATTATCATGTTTGGTTTCATTATCAGTGTGGCCATATATGAAGCAAAGTATTGACGCATTAAAAAAATAAAAATTCCCTTATTTTGTTCTTCTTTACCCCGCGATGAGATTTACAATTACACCCCTGAGAAAGTAAAAATAATATATTTTTATTATAACAACAATCAACATCATCTTTTTTTATGCCTTCTCTCGTTTGCAAGAGATATTAACAATAAATATTAGTCTCGTTTACAAAACTTTTATGCTTTATGGTTTTATTTAAGTACGTGATATTTGTTAAAATACACGCATATTTAAATATTAATATTTATTGGTGTGTTATACGTGTTTGCTTTGTTTATTTGTTATATGTAAATGTCTGTGATTTATAAATCATCCCCAATACAAAATTTCGAATAGTACCCATAGTAAAAAGGTAAGTGTTTTAAAACAAATTTTACAGTTTTAACTTGTTTTTGTAAATTTCATGTATTTAATTGATTTATTATTAAATTAACATTCAAACTAATGAAAGAAAAACTCCTCAGTCCTCAGTTACCTTTGTGCCAGATTTTTTGGAAAACCAACCGATAAACTTTTCGTAAACTACAATTTGTTGACGAAAAAATGGGCAACATCATTTCAGTGCCAAAGCCTTGTGTCTTGGCGGAGCTGGTAGTAGTATGTAAACAAGATAAAATATAAATAATAATCCCCCATCAATAATAATATTTGAGTCTGTCGAAATTTGACGATGTACTGGATTTTACCCTCGGGGTATTCCATCGGAATAGACGTACGTTGTATCTCAAGCTAACTTATTTACAACAGAACGAGAATAAACTATTGACGGAAATGTTATTAAGTGGAGTGAAAAACGGCTTGGAGTTACTAGAAAATCAAATTGTTTGTAGTTATCAATTCAGACGAAACTTGAGAAGCATTCTGTTTTGAATAAACAGTGTCTAAGAAGTTATTTTATTCATCTTAGATTATGCTTCAAAGCTTGATTGAATATTAAGATTATGTTTTTGCTAAAGGAAACAATAGAAAATTCTCTCGAACGTCGATGAGATATAATTTTTCCTTCGTGGAAGCAATTCAATAAAGCAAATTCTAAAATGTGAAATGTGAAACAATAATAATATTCAAATAAGATTCTTAGTATCCAATTTCACACATTATCCGAGAACGACTCGATGATTGACATGTCTAGTATTTGTTCATTTGATTGAAATACTAAGGTTATTATTTCTCCTCCTATTTGGGAATATATTTATTTTACCAAGCTTGAGGTCCCGGGTTCGATTCCTGGGAACGTCAAACGATTTCCAAAACATTAAAACTTTTGAACCAAATAAGATAATTTCTATCTTTAAAGAACTTTCAAGGTAAAAAACGATTATTTTAATAATAAAAGTAAATATTGAAAAAGCGTGTCTGGAGCTATTGTCATTTTTTGCACTTAAGCAAAATGGACTTTTATTTCACATACATTTTCATGAAGATAGTGAACTTCGGTGCTTTAATCACGTATAAAAAAGGTAATCTAAAATATTAAAAATATTTATTTCCTATTTCACAGGTATCGCGCCAATTCACCCAGTCTGGTAACATTACGGTGGGTGGATACATATTTATTATTATCTTTTTTGCTTTTATTTATTTGGTTTTGAGTGGAAATCGAGTGAAGATTAGTCGACCTCATGGTGTAATGTTTTGTTTGTTAACCCGCCGATTGAAATGTGAAATAGTTAAAAAAAAAATAGTATTAATAAATTCACACTATTTTTAATACTGTCTGTTAAATAATCGACTAAGTAGGCGGATAGGAATTTAACCTCTATCCTTCAAGTAAATAGACTTATTTTCATCTGAAAAAAATTGTCGTTTAAAGCTCATTTGGTATAGCACCATCTAAACGCCGTGTATGAGGGAGAATGGGGTTAAAATTCTCACTTACAACTCCTATGAAATTCATTTTGAAATTTCAAAACATGTTAAACAATCACAAAATTTTACTTATATAAATTATTTTGCTGTAATTTGAAACTATACATCGTTTAAATGACACAAAATTTTAACCTTTCAATTCAATTAAAAAAAATATTAATGTTTTTTGATTTAATGAATTACGCCATATCCGAAAAGTAATGTTTGTCAATTTTGATTTGAGGTTATAAACTATCCGGCTGTCATTTCTGCGGTCTCTTATATTTAGCCATATAATTATTTTAAGTTTAATTGATATTTGAAATAATATAATAATTTCATAAATTCCCTTTAATGTTATATTTACATTGCACATTTTTAATGAATTATTATTTTTTTTATTTTCACAGAAATTTATGTTCTGCCTAACCTTTGATCTGAGTAAACAAATCAACGTAATGCATTTAAAAAAAAATAGATATATCCTCAATAATGTAAACCAAAATATTATTTTTGAGTATTTTCATTGTGTAATGGTCAGCGTGCTTGCCTACCATGCAAGAGGTCTCGGGTTCGATTCCCTACATGGTTGATATGAAATATTTATTTAAAAGGGTTTTTTCACACCAACATATTTTAAAGTCCATGGACTGGTACCTAAAGCGTCAGACTGATAATCTTACCTTAATGTAACAAAAAATGATCAAGATATGCTGTGATTAGAGTTCTTATGCAGTGCCCTATGCACCATTGGGTGCAGAAAGATAATAATGATGATGATTTTTATTTTTATGTATCACTTGTGTAGCGCCATTTAAAAAAAATATAAACACGCTATTCGTATTAGTAACAAAACAAAACAATCTGTACAAATGTCAAGCGTGTAACGAAATCTAAGTCTATCAAAATCGATAATCATATTTATTTATTGATGTGTTATTTGATTACTGAGGTATTTTACACACGGAGTTTGTTATAAAAGAACAAGCTGAAAATAAAAACATATTTTCTGGGCGTCATGAGACTATTGAAAGATATTATTTAATGTAAATAAAGAAAGTCAATTCTTAGATATTACACCACCCACAAATTATTGACATAAGCATTGACTTTATGAATATAAATGTAAATACTATTGTATGAATGTAAATTTAAATACGTATTACAATAAATCTTTTATGTGTAAATACGGCAAAACAAAACTAGAATCATTGTTAAAATATCTGCCAAATAAAATTTATCTGAATTGAATAAAAATTTGATGATCATTTTTACACTATATATATTTAAGTAACTCAGTAGTCAGATGGCAGAAGGGACCATCTGTATTTTTTTTCTATTTTTTAGTTTTTAAAAGCTTTAATCAATATTTCAGTTAATACACATACAATAAAAATAAAAAAACAGCATAATTTAGAATGGTAATTCATTATTGAAAAGCAACACTAAAATATCTTAGTTTGGGGATTGAAGTCTTGAAATTGAGTCGTATTTCAGCTCTTCTAAACATTTTTCAAAATTACAGATGGTCCCTTCTGCCATCTGACTACCGAACTATAGTCGCTATCTCAGCTTTATATCGAGTGTAACTATATTCGAGGTTCAATAAATTTTACTATACCATCCTTATTCTATCACTACGCCTAGGCATTATTTTATACTGAGTCAATAAATAAGGCCCTACATGTCTTTTTATCAATTTTATTATTATGGATAAAGTATATAGCGCCATTTTTTTAATGTAATCCTCAAGGGTGCTTTACAAAGTCATTCATAAAAATGTATTTTTTTTTATTGGTAACTTATACAGCGCATTCGAGATCCAAATTAGCCAATGTCTTTGGAACAAATTCACTTAGGCCCGCAGGGCTGATTACATGAGGCCTGATAGGCCGCATTAACTAGCATGTAATAGTCAGCAATGGTTGACTGTTATTATTTTAAATTACAGATTCTTCGCTGTTCAATGTAAATCGCGCACTTACCGAACTTTTTGAGTATATCTTTATCTATATATAATTCCTCTGTATGTGTGATGTCACCGTACTCCTCCTAAACAGCTCAACTGATTACCTTGCGGTTTTTAAGAAAAATATAGATCTTTGCGCTGTGTGTGTTCGTACATATTAAAATCTCTAATCAAATATGTAAAAAATAAGTTAGGAGCATAAATATTTTTTTAATCGATCTACCAGGGTTGCAGAATGCATTTGCTAAAAAATGGAAAGATGTTGTTTTTTTGTGTATAGAAAAAATAGTTTTTAAATGTTTACGAGCAGTATTTGTTTTTTGTGGATCTCAATCAGATTCTTTCCTTAAATTCCTTATAATTTCTACCCATTTATTTATTTTTATTGGATTTTTGGTAACACTAAAATGATATTAAATTGAATGCATTTTTAAAATTCGAATTCCTACATAAGTACACCCCTTTGTTGGTGAGACGACCGGAATTTGACGTTTGCAAAAAGAATGCCATAATTAAAAATATGGTTATTTTATGTTTTGGAATTCAACCATTAACAAGTACCTACTTAAATTAATTATATTTGAATATTAACAATTTTTAGTTTTAGAATTTAATTACAAAAAGTACCAAAGTACCTAATTATCAATGGAAAGTCTTTTTCAAAGCTTATATAAGGCAAACCAACGTTCGAACAGGACAACGTCTGCCGGGCCCGCTAGTATTTAATATATTACATATGTAGGTTTTGTGTGGTTTTGGTAGCATTATTCTGAGTGACGAATTCTTCTTTATAGCATTTAGATAGGTCTGAACACTTAAAAAATGCGGGGTCCAAATAGGCGATATTTCAAGGTGTTCAAAAAGTGTGTGGTGCTCCTAGTAAAACGAGGCCTGGAGGGCCGAATCCCCTAGCATGGAACAGACAGCCATAGCCGACTGTTGCCTGCTAGTTGCGATAATTGTTGAATTTTTAACTTAAAAAATGCAAAAAGTTGACTACCGTATTTTATCATCTAAGGTCAAGAATTATATCGTAGTAATTAATAGTAGGTTTCGTTCCATTAAAAAAAAGAAACGAATCGTTTTAATTAGTCTAATACACTGAGTGAAGTAAAAAATTTAATGCATATGCATGTATGAAAAATTTGTGCACTCATTGGATATTTATGACCAAAGTTGTGAATACGCGGTGTAAGACGGTTTGCAAAGTATTATTTTTTTTACAAACATTTAGTTTATTACACATTATTTGAGACATAAGTCTCAACTCCATGGGACTAAAAGTCCTGTGTTGAGATGGGACGAACAATTATTTGACACAGACTCATGCTGCATTGACATGTTTTTATACTTTTAAACTACTTTGAATTACTTATATTGGATATGTATATAAAATCAATATATTGCTGCTCTTACTATGTGTCATTAATTTTGAAGATGTTTTTAAATTGACTTAATTTTTTTTTCCTATTTAAAAATTCTTTAAAGATTCGTCTCATCGTTTCTTTCAATCCCTTAAAATATGTATGTGTATATTTATGTTTTTCCTTTTTAAAAAAATGTTATTATTATTTTATTTTTACATCTGAGCATGTTTTTCATTCTTTATTTTAATTCTTAACTTTTAATAACTTTTACAAATATTCTTAATTTTTTTACTTTAATTTTAATTTTTAAACAACTTCTATTTATGCTTTTTTTCCTTCTCTTTTTTTACTTTAATTAATAACCTTACATATAATTACTTTATAATATGGACACTTTGCTGGTCCTTTAGATTTAAGTCTAACTGTGTAAAATATAAAACGTTGTAACTGTACTGTATGTTTCCTAAATAAAAGAAATTAAAAATAAATAAAATATACCACCACCAATATAGGATCAGAAATATAAAAAATAATTCAAAATATATATATATGGCACATCAATATGGTAAACAGTAAACTCAAACATTCTGGAAATCATGAAGGAGTTTTCTACTCAAATCTCTCTCACTAAGGAAAATCCAGTCCTTAACTTCTCTCTTGAAAATAGTTTTTGTCCTTGAGAGCTTAATACGCTCTTCCAAAATATTGAAATATTAAATATTAAATAGCTTTGTTGGGTAACGACACGAAATATTATTGAGAGTAGGCCGGGATAGTACTTGGAAGTTTGTAATCATATATTACAGAATCACGCATACTTTACTAGATATACAGCAGTCGAAAATTGTGTATAAATTTTGTAGAAAAGGATTGTCTTCTCGCCAGATTAACCCGTGATCGGATGGAATAAAGAATACCGTTTTGTGCGAATGAACGAATCCTGGGTGAGTGGCTACTCCCAGGAAAAACTATGTAAAAGGAAATCAAGTGGAGATTAGTCTGCCTTGTGATGTATTGGCTTTTGCCTACAATGTCTAAGGTTTCGGGTTCGATTCCCGGCAAGGTGGAATTGAAATGTTCTTTTTTGTGGTTTTTGACTGCAATATTTCATCGTTACCAGTCATGGTGCCTGAGTCGTTACTCTGATCAACTTGCCTTAATGTATGTATGTATGTATATTAAAAACAATTCTCCATACACTGCGTTTGGAGTACTAATGCTGTGCCCCATGCAACTATTTTAAAAAATAAATTTTTTACCTTGACTGAAAGCCAGAGCTGGAACATAAATGACTATCGGAATGTACAGCATCATCTTGATGATGAATATCACTGACCCAAGTACTCGAACTGGTTGGTTGAACCGTAAACGTAGGTACTGAAAAAACAAGATTAAATATACAACGAGTGTTTTTTTTCTTTGTGATAAACTTTCGATCGGTTATACTGTCTCTTGTCTAACTAAAAATGACATTACTTTATATATTTTTGCTGTGTAAAAATAATTAAATTAATAATGGAATGCCTAGCACTTAAACGACGTTTGCAAATTGAGGAAATTTACTTTATGAATCAGAATTCGGGGTGGCAGGTTTTGTGACAACATTATTTCCCAAAATGGTCCTTTTGATTATTGGCCACTACGATCCTATGTTTTAAGGCCATTGGATTTTTTCCAATAGAATGGAGCTATTTGAATTCTATGGTCTATAAAAACAACTACGAGCCAATAATACAATATGTACTATTTCGGAAATAACGCCGGATTTATTGGAAAAAATGGCCAAGAATTGGACCGGCAGATTTTGATATGCAACTGCCAGTCACGGATTTTATTTATTTTATTGTCAGATATCATTTCAAAAAATTAGAAGTATATTTATTTCATCTTTTGAATACAATAAGAATCAATTTATTCCAATATTTTTTTATTTTTTTAAAAAATTTAAAGTCATATCACGCTTTAAAAAAACACCCAATAGAAATGACACTTTACAAAACAAAAAAAAATATACGAATATAATTAAATAACAGTGTTGGAAAACCTACTAGTAATATTATACAATTCAGTTTTATAATGCCTTCATACAAATGAAATTACGGGTATTATGTTTTCAAAATAAATTCAATAATTGTCACATGTTTATTTACTTCCGTGTTACATTGATTGAAAGTTTTTTGGAATACTTGTTCTTTATTTGAGTAATGAAGAAAAACCTTATGATTAGATATTTGTAAAATATCCTACAAAACTTTTTCACATGTCTGTTTATTATATTAACGCGTTTTATGCATGGTTTATTTAAAGGCGCATAAAGGCAGGTTTATTGTCTTGAGACATTTTTTACTACCTACGCAAACAAACAAAAGAAAATAAAAATACTTTAAAAATATTATTGCACTGTGTAAATGCATTAAAAAAATAATTCAAATAAAAAATAAAAATTTTACGCAATACAATAATGAGGGGAGGGTTTAAAAGTGGGAAGGAGAGACGGAAAAAAAGATCTCAAATGTGGCGTATCTACCGTGATTTTAATGTGGACAATAGAGGGGCGACTTTGACATTGAGCGCAAACATGTCAAACTGCTACCCTCCGGCCGCATGCGGCTTTTGACAATTATTTTTGCCCAACCAATATGAAGGCAAAAGTCACTTTCCGACATGCAACATGAATTTAAGTAAAACTTCAGTATCTGAAAAATACGCAGAAAAATGTTTAACCTTTTTAAAAAGAATTTAAAATAAGATTTTCAGATATCAAATGATTGGAAAATAATTTTACTTTATTTGTTTCTATTTTTTAATAAATATACATCATCATCATTCCCTTTCCGCGCCTAATCGTGCATAGGGCACTGTATTGGTACACCGATCGCAGCATATCTCGATCAATTTTGTTACATGAAGGTAAGGTTATCAGTCTTACACTTCAGGTACCAGTCCAGGGACTATGAAATATTCTAGTGTGAAAACACCATTTTAAATAAATATTTCATATAAACGATGTCGGGAATCGAACCCGAGACCTCTGGCATGGTAGGCAAACGCGCTGACCATTACGCCACGAGGCCGATAGTAAATATACAATCAGACCCAACCAAATTTTGATTAAGGTAAATAAGATATAGGCTGATTCAGATTTGAAGGCAAAATTCAGTGAAGTTGGCATACATGAGTTTTACAAATATTTTTCTTTCAGGTTTAAGAATATTCATAAGCTCGTAAATTAAATAAATAAAAGTACACAAATTTTCTGTAAAATTCATAATTACTAAGATTCACCTTTGGTGACTTTTGAAAGTAATTACAGCAATTAAATTTTTCCCGTAGTGGGAAAGATAGAAGCAGAGAAAAAATGTCAGGTCTAAGAACAAAAATAGTAAAATTATTCTCCTTTATTTTTTTTTAAACCTATCTTTATTTTTCAAAATAAACTGAAGTTTCTATAGAAATGTTGAAATATTCATTCTTGCTTCCTAATTAAATTTTAAACTTCAATATTTGGCAAAATGCATGTCAGCCTTTGAGTTTGACACGTTTGCATTAGAGGATATATTCATTTACTACCGAGCAGCTACTACTGTGAAGGAGGAATAAAAAAAATAGAGCTGTGAGCGAGTATTAAAAGGGTTCTTTCATCACTAGAGCAAAGTGATAGCGAAAGTTTTAATTAATATTTTGAAAAGCTCTTTTAAATCAACAAGCGGAATGGGATTGGGATCACCAGTGGGATTATTATGTAAAACTGCAATATTCCGTTGTCTCTGTACTAGCACCTAAAACGTAAGACCGATAATCTAACATTCATAGAACAGGTGACCAAAATATGCTCTGTATGGTTTTCCCATGCAGTGATTATGGTCGTACTTTGTATATGAAATTAATCGAAACTAATTACACGGTTCTCTCTATCGCATTGATGTGGCTTTATTTGATTGCTAGATGAAATTTCCCATATCCCGCTATGATTAAATCCAATGCAATAATTCAAATATTTCATGTAACAGAATCGAGTTGTTTTGTTGTTACGAATGTTGGATCAGACTCACAATATTCACACTCCGCTTTACCACAAATTGATTTCTATTTTGACACCGGTATTTATATATAACTCAAAATCTAAATTTGTTTCAACGGAGAGGAAAAATATTTTTGAGCAAAGAATATGAAAGGCCTTGATAGGGCTTATGACTTGTCACCGGCTGGTTTAAGTGCCCATTTTGCACATTGTATAACATTCACCACTTTGTTTATGTTAAAACATACACATTTTCTTTCCATTCTTTGACTTTTGCGAAGCTAAAGAGCTAAAACCTTTATCATGCGGATGAGATTCATCCGGCTGACTCAATTCACCTATTAGGCAACGCCTGAATACAGTTTTTAATTTTTGATACTTCTTATACCAGTTAGTTTAATAAGCAGTGTTTTAAGTATGTCTGAATTCTTGCAGACATACTAGACTCCTAGATTGAATCGTTGAAATAAGCAATTATGCACAGCTTACAATTATATTTGACTTTAAGTAATAATGTTTAATAAAAACTGTGTTAATAGGAAAATAAATAAACAACTTTGTTTTAAACCGCTTATTTTTTGGTTTTGAACTGGTTTATCAAGGTATACTAAACTAATAAATTTTATTAGTATTATGCTGTGAATAAATCAATACTAATAAATCAAGTATTTTTGTCTTGTAAGGATGGTAATGTGAGATGCATACGCTCAAAATTAGACAAGAGTGGACTAAAGGATATATTGTTTTTTTTTTTTTTTCCTAATTTGCATCATATTTTGAATTAATATAATTTACAAGTTGCCTAAGTTTAATATTTTATTTTAAACTTGAAGAACTTTAATTCCAGTTTCTTTATTAAAATTATGATTATTTTCTTACAAATGGTTTGCGAATCCGGAAAAACTTTTATTATTTTGGCACCATAAGTGTTCTTTTACTCTAATATTAAAGTTTTTTTTTAGTTTTTCCAACGTAGATTAAGTCGCAATAATTAAAGTTTAGTTGGATATGTATATGCCAGATTTATTATACTTAAGTACTTTGTCTTTGTGATTTTTTAACAATGTTCTTACACGAGTATTATTGGTTGTGTAGAATGCTGGTTTAATGTTTGATGGTAGGGAATAAAGATAAAAAGAATCCGCCTCCACTGTTTTGGAGGGTAAGTTTTATTTATTGTGGGAGTAGAATATATATTTTTTTTAAAGGTTTGCGTTTTTGTTTTTGATTTGATATTTTATCAATTAAGTTCTCATTTTACTCATTATTATGAGCAATCAGTTTTTTTACGTACGAATATTAAGTTTTTTTGTAAATAAGTAACATCTAGTGAAACGTTATTTAATCTATGGATCATTGAACGGAATACGGAATGTTTTTGGGCATGATTTGAGGAATTATGAATAATTGTGTCAGTATGTGTTGGTTTACGGTAGATACCAAAATGTTTTTTTTTTATTGTCAAAGACATGTCAAGAAAGCTGATTTTTTATATTTTTCTATTTCTTTAGTAAATTTAGTAAATAAATTAAGGAAGTTAAGGAATGTCTGAAGTTCTCGGTTCGTCCCTAGAAATATACAAAAAACATCGTTCACATACCTTCGCCATAATATGAAGTGGTGATTTGCTTAAAAATATTTCATTCTACAGTTTATTCAGAAATGTGTGATCAAACGATGAGCAACTAGGCTGTCTCATCGGCAAACTCTGTTTTTGGCAATAAATTACATTATCTTTGGGTAGAATTGATTTGTTAAGTGATAAATAAGGTTATATAGCTTTGAAACTGATCGGTAAAGAAAAAAAAAGTGGTTGAAATTTGAGTTGTTTTTATTTATTTTATTAAAATGAATTAACCACAAAGTAAGTGCTTCAAATATAAAATTTAAATAATTGCTTTTTTATTATAAATCACTACCACCATTTACGTCTTCCTGCAAAAAAATGTCTTTGAAGTGCGTCCAGCGCCCAGCCCGTTCTCAGTGAACGATAAAACTAGCCGATTACCTCAGCTTATTCCTCCATGCAAAAAAGTACACTATATTTTACATCTTTAAACCCGTCGCGATTTTTTAGTAGTAAAACAAGCTTGCAGAATTAAAATATTATTTTAAGATTCTCTATTTGGAAACTAGTATTTTGAGCATTATTTCCGAAGGACTATTTTTTTTTGATTAGATACCGTGGACATATAATATTATGCATCACATGTGACACGGCACAAGAAGTGGCCGTTTTTAGCATTATTCATTTTAAAAGGAATCGGCCAGTGCTTAGTTTTGACATTTCAATAATGGTGGGAATATTTGCTGAATATCATTGTGGTATTTTTAAATAAGCTTTTGTACAAGTGTTGTATTGAAGTAGTGTTGAATAAAGTTACGTATGTCGCGAAGTTAATAATATTATTTGTAGTTTGAGTTGATTTTCACAGAACCGCAGAAAAATTTACGATTTTTAATTATTTAACTTATATTTATTGATTTATTCATTCATTCAAAATTACACTCGTTAACAAATTCGTGAATGTCTCAAGGCTTTTTAGGCTGTGCCCGTGTTAAGCCATAATAATTTTCAATAAAAAAATAAATAGTAACATGAATTAAATTATAATAACATGTGATGTAATAAATAACAATCCAGGAATACAAAGTATATTATAAATAATAAAATTATTTATAAAATTCACAGTATATTATAAATAATAAAAATAAAACAAACAAGACAACGTTTACAAATAATCAGAGTTTACAAATAATCAGATACCAATATTTCAATATAAATTATACAAATTTAATTCTATCTATAATCAAATTAACAAAATAAAAGTATCATTGAAATCAATAGAAAATAATACAAAAACATAATTAAGATATGGTTTCTATAAATTCACTTTATAATATGTATAAAATTAGACTAATAAATAATGTACCAAATAACAGTGAGTACTAAATTAAAAAGTACAAAAATTAATAATGAAAAAACATAAAAATATCAAGATCCATAATAAGCTAATAAAAGTATGAAAGGAAAGCAGATTAGTAAACTTTCGCTAATTTCGAACATTAAAAGCTTGAAAACCTCGTCCCTATCGATGTATAGCAGCCAATTGAAAACATTTTTTTTAAATACATTGGCTCTTGTGAAGTTTTTTATGGCTGCCAAAAGTTGATCAAAACAATTAGGAGCCAGGAAGGTAAAGTTTCTTTGAGCTAGCTTTGAGTGAGTGGTCGGATCAAGGTAATTTATCCTTCCCGCTGATCACGTCTGCATATTTTGCTGTGTCCTGACTTTATTTACAGATTTCCAGAAGTTCAAAAGTGCCTCTCTAACAAATAGCTGCCACACATCTAGAATTTTACAATTTTCAAACAGTTCATTTGATGGATAGGGTTAAAGAACTTTTTTCATTGTTCTAAGCACGAGTTTTTGCACTTTAAAAACTAGATCTAATATGCTAGCCGCGCTACTCCCCCATCCAATACTTCCATATGTTGCCGTTGATTGTAAAAAAGGGGAAATAAACACTTCAAAAGAACAACCAATCAATTATATCATGAAGCGCTTTAAAAATAAAAATATTTTTTCTTACTTAAGGTTTAATATAATTGACGTAGGAACTCCCGCTAAGGTATTCCCAATGTAAATTCCTAAGTAATTGTATAGGTTGGTATTAAAGGATTCGAGACACGTATGAATAACCAGTAAATTATCGATTTGGATTGGACGTAGGCAAAAGTTAATGTATTTGGTTTTGCTGATGTTTAGGGACAACAAAAAACATACAATGACAAATGTACAAACGTCACGTTCTTAGTTTTCATGTTCAATGTAATAAGTTGATTTCTTGAAATTGTAACTTAACAGATAAAAGTGCAGTGTGATAAAAAATTGCTTTAATTAAGCAACCTATGATGTTATTCGCCTAAAATATAATACTATAATTTTAACTATTGAAAACATTAAAAATAACCAGTGTAAACATATGATCATACAATTGTTAATTTTTTAATTTAAAATCAAACATAAGTGACGTTTACTCCCATTGGTATAAATATATCATAAACCATAATTTATCACAGTGAATAAGTGTAAAAAACTAAAGACAAATTACATTTTTGATAATAGACAATAAACAGTGCAGTAAATTAACAAATAATTAGATCATAGACAAAGAGTTAATAAAAATAAATTACAATTAATTAAGTACCGATCCAATATATTAATATTTGTTTAAGTCAGTATAGCTTAAGTAAAATCAATTTGGATAATACAACAAATATTATTTTTTTAATATCTCCCTTCATACCATAAATTTTATTTAAAAAAATAACTAATTGATTATAAAAATTAAAACCGTTTTAATTGAGAATTGAAATATGAGATTTGTAAAATAAATGATCCACGATGTAATACAAGTGCACTTTATTTTGTTGAAGATCGAAGATGTTGAGAATTTGTAAAAAGTAAAAAAAAAACACGTCATGAATTAATCAACAGTCAGAAAGTTGTTAAAATATTGCACCAAAATCTACAAATGGAAAAATTAAATCTAACAAAATACTAACAAATAAAAAATAAAATGAGTCAAATAATGAAACGAATGCTACAATATTAACAATTGATGATGAAATTAATGATACTTCACAAATTGCTAAACACACTAATAAAACGAAAAAAGAAATAAATCTTTCCGGAAATAATTTATGTGTAACACAAAAATAAGATAACGTGCAGAAAACAAAAATACTCATAATAGGAGATGAGAGAGGGAAAAAATCAGGAGAGCCATTGAACGAAACATATCTAAGCATGTTCACTGCTGTAGCAATATTTATCCAAAAACTACGATATAAAATTATGATACTAACATCATATCACAATCAAATTCATTTACAATGGAAGATACCGTAATATTACTTTTGGGGCAAAATGAGATATTACCTATTCATTTTTTTAGTTATTTATACTATATACTTAATAATCTAAAACAAACAAAAGTATATATTTACTCTGTCAATAAGAATAATATCCTAAACACTAAAAAAATCAGCAAACTGGCAAAACTGTATGAAAATTGTATATTCATAGGACCAATATATCATGAAAAAATGAAATTTTATAAAAAGCAAATATTAAAAGAGCGAACAATGTATGAAATGGTTCGTCAAATAAAAAATAAAAATTACCACAAGGATTTATTTTGGGTCCACTTTTATATATTTTGTTTATTAATGACTAATTGCTGTACAATTTTAAAGGAAAAGTCATTTTGTATGCCGACGACATAAGCCTTTTTTATAAAAAATAAACTGACGCATTTACTAATAAAGACATAAACGATGACCAAACTATATTGACTAAATGGACAAAACCAAACTTACTTAGACTTAATGAAAAAAAATAGATGCTTACATAAACGATGAACGACTAATTAAAATTTAACATGTTAAATATTTAGGAGTAACAATACACAGACAATTGAAATGGATAGCTTACATCAATAATTTAATTAGTGAAATAGCAACATTATCGAGTTTTTTTTCAAAAATCAAAAACTTTGTTCCGAAAACGGAAAAAAAATTATGTATGAAGCCTATGTCAAATCTGAAATATGTTATATGCAACAACTATGGGGAACAGGAAACCAAAATGACATAAACAAGTCTGTAGTCACTAAGACAGCAAAATAAATTATTGAGGCTAGTTAATGACCTGTTATATCTAACACCAACTAAAGAACTAAAAAAAAAACTAAACAATTTAATGTTAATGAACTTTTTCAACAAGAATCTATAAAATTTATTCATAAGTTAGGAACTAATATCATTGTAGACAAACAACTAAAACATGAAAGAAAATGTATTTAAGATGGACATACAAGAATATCAGAACAATTTCACATGCAACATTTCAAAACAAGACAAGGACAATCGAGAATAATAAATTAGTATCTTAATATGACTAATGATGACTATGATGCTATATTTATAACAGAAACGTAGCTACTCCCTAATATTCACAATTCTGAACTATTTGACGACCGTTATCAGGTTTACAGGCTTGATAGAGAACTTGTAATTTAATGACGCCGACGCTACAATATACTGTGTGTTTTATTTAATACCAAAGAAGGCCGAGATAACTTCGGCTCAAAAATAGCAAGTTCGATCTTAAAAAAATGATTACAAATTTAAATTAAGTTTAACATAAAAAACTTACCGGTGAAAATTTTTTTTCATACCAAAAACTATAATGGTCTTGAAAATAGCACTGTTAATCTACCAATGCCATTTTAAATGTTGATTTTAAATTTTAATTTGCAACGACTTACCGTTGAAACTTTTTGATTTTGTACCGAAGAAATTTGCAAAAGTTGATGATAAAAAAATATAATGGTTTGTCTACATATTAAAATTGACATATTATTGATTCTAAATTATCAGTCGCTACAATTACCCTTAAACAAATTCGAATTTATACCAAGAAAGTTCATTTAATTATTTTAAACGCTAAATCTTAACTTCTCGCCGTATCGAATAATACGGCGAGAAATTATAAGTTTAGTCAGAATCATTAAAAAATTTGATTATAAGCCAAAGAAGTCCGAGAAAAGACGTAGATTAAAAGAAGACCAGTTGAACTTAAAATTACCGTTTAAATTTTGATACTAAATTTTAAATCGTTAACTAACCTTCGACAAATCGATTTTATAAGTAAACATAAAACTCATTTAATTTTCTATCCATAAAACAGCACAATTTATTTACCAAAGGTATTTAAAATGTTTATTCCAACGATCACTTTACTACAACTAGTCGATTTTTTACCAAAAGGTCCATGAAAATTTTAACCTTTAATGCAGCATGGTTGATTAAGAAAGTTCAATTAACGTGTTGATTCTATATTTTTCGCCACTGCCGACTACCGTTGAAAGGTTTAATTTTGTACCAAAAAAGTCCTATAAAAGTTTGCCTGAAAATTGTACGTTTAATTTAGCAAAATATTATTTTAAGTTGATTCTAAATTTCACGTCGTTACTACTAACCATTGAATCGTTCGATTTTATATCGAAGAAGTCTGAAAAAAATAGATTTAAAGCAGACCGGTTGATCCTGAAATTATAAGTCGCGAAATGTATTTAACATGTAAATATTATTTTCTATTAGCTCATTCAAATGTTTGCTTGAAAACAGTAATCTTAATCTAGCAAAGGTATTTAAATGATGATTCTTACATTTTCTGTGCTATGATTTACCGATGAAAATTTCGATTTTATATGGAAGAAGCTCGTAATTATTTTTGCTTAAAAGCAGAGCGAGAAATTAAAATTTTCTTGTTGATTCTAAATTTCCAGTCAGTACGTCTTACCGTTTAAAAACATTAATTTTATACCAAGTCCAAGAAAAGGTTTGCCTAAAATCAGCAAGGTTGATTTTTTAAAGAAATTTTAAATTTTCATTCTAAATTTAACATATCTACGACTTACAATTGAAAAGTTTGAATTTTTAGCGAAGTAGGCCGAGAAAAGTTTGGCTCAAAAACAGCACCGTTGACGTAGAAATTTTATTTAGAATGACGTGTCCAAATTTTGTGTCTTTACAACCTACTGTTTAAATGTTCTAGTTTCGACGAGCAGAGACAAAATAAATTTGCTCGAAAAATCTAGCTTTATCTAGAAATGGCATTTCACATGTCGGCTCTAAATAACAGGTTTCTTGAATTTGAACCATCATTGAAAAAGATTATGTATTAATATATTCCAATAATCACGAACCTCGAAATGGCGAATAGATGCTTTAAAAGGAAAAATAAGGGCTACACGTTTAATAGCTTATAAATATTCTGGTGGGAAAACAAATTCCCACGCAAATGGGATATACGGTACGCAGTGTCAATCGGTTACAACCCCAACGAATGAGATGGATTAGGAATGGATGCCACTAACCTGGTTTGCTTTTGATGGAATTGCGATGGTCCGACTGGTCAATTGCGAGTGGCACCAACACTGAGACAGGCCCTTGATCTGGAGCTGAACACTGGTGGTTGGTGGAAACAAAGTCTATGATGCGGCACACATTCAACAAAATAAACGCGTGATTTACTATACGAGGTTTTATTGTGGCAGATGATCAAAGGATACAGGTGGGAAGTGACTAGTGGTTGTGGGTAAAAAGGATGCTAAAGTTGTGACAGTTAACATTGTTAACAATGCATACCCACATAATTCGCAACTATATTCCATGTCTTGCACTTTCAGTATGAATTTTTTAAACGAACTGTTTCCAAAAAACATTGTTAAAAAGAGGAATGGAGGTGAATATTGTTGTATTCATAGATATATGAGATTTCTAATCAGTTGTTGTATTGTATTGTATTTTTATTTAATAATAATATCATAATACAATTTTATAAACTAGTATTGCAAAAAATATTGTTTTCTTTTTTTAATAAATGTAATATTCCTAAATGTAGAGATGTTTCTAGTTATCCCGAGAATTTTTGGCAACTCATTAAGGACTTCGAAGTCTTTACAAAGCAGATGGTTTTGAGTTCCGGTCTCATGTTAGGAAGACTAAAATCGTATTTTCGTTTGATGCTTGTGAACGCCTTTGTTTCACCTGATATCCTTCAACATGTCATTAGGGAATAGTCTACTTTTTAATTTATAAATGTACGTCAGTGTGTTCAACAAAATTTTTATAATTGACTTAATAGTCTAGTCATAGTACAATATTTACAACACAATATTTACATATGTACTTACTAAATTCCAACATTATTTATTACAATTATCTATTTACTTTCCTAATTTATAATATTGCATCATATTTTAAAGAAAGAAATAAAATTACTTTGTTTTATGAACCACTTGTTTTAATAACACTTATTTTAAATAAGTGGTTCATAAAACAAATAATTTTATTTATTCCTTTAAAATATAACCATGAACTACAAAGTTAGTGCTACAAACATCCAAAATATTGCATTTTAATATTAATTTGTTTTTTTTTTTTTATGTACACTTATATCAACGTATGTATATTTACTACTTATAATATACCCAACCTGGTATTTTTTTTTACAAACTAACTCTTTACATTTACACTTTTAAATTTCAACCGCTTTTAATTTGCAGTTGTACGTTGACCGTTTTTGAGGTTACTTCCCCATCATCAGGACTTAAACTAACTTGCTCGCGTTGCTATTTTATGAAAAAAAAAGAAGAATGAAAGAAGGAGAGAAAAAGAGGACAGTATAAATCATAACAGGAATATTTTAAAAAGAGGACTCGAAATAAAATTTAATTGATTATATATTATGAGAAGTTTAAGGTTAATGGCTTATCTCATTTATAATTTTTGTAAATTGTAAAAACTAAGACCATTTTAGTAATATGTAAAAAAATTAAACCCGGTTCTTGAATATTATGGTTTTTGAATAAAATATGACTTGCAAATTCTGCGAGGTTTGCTGAGTTTGTTTGTATGGTGACTCTGAGACATTTTTTATGTTCACCGATTCTAATTTTAAATTTAATTTTTAAATGTTTGCACTACAAACATTTGGGCAACTTAAACAATTTAATTTAAACATTCCCGAATGATTTAATTTATTATTCTTATCTGAACAATTTGATAAGATTTTACCTTGGTTATAACTAGTATAAAATGCTCGCCTACTATTGTTATGTTAAAATATGAGCCATATTATTACTAAATGAGTTAATGTACAAGATTCTACGTCAATTATTTTTTTAATAATATTGAGAACTGTATAAATAATGTTTATTTCCATAGTTTATTTTCTTTTTTTATTTAAAGTATTATAAATTAAATCTGATTTGTTCTAGCATTTAATTCTAAGTCAAAATTATGTTTATTTAGTGGTATTGAGATAAGACGATGTAACATGGAATGGAAATAAAAATGTTTATGAATAAAAAAAATGTGGATGATCGTATCTGTAATTGTCGGTTTTAAAAGTTAAATCAAAAAAGCAAAATTGTGAATTTGATTAAATTTCTAAAGTAAATTGTATTTTCTGATAAAAAGAGATTAATAAATTAAAAAGTGCATTTAATTGACAACCTGAACCTATCCATATACCCGGTCGACGTATACCTCTAAAGTTAAAGTGGTCTATACAAATTAACAAATAAAAAGAGTAAAATGTTACACCACAGAGTGCAAAATGTTTTTGATATTAAAAAAATATATATCTTTACATTAAATTAAAATATATTGACACTTATTTCATGTAATATGTTTTCTGTCATTTCTTTAAACAACTTTATTCCCATGTACATACATATGACAATTCTGGGACATTGCCTTGATTTTTTTTTTCCAGTTTGTTCCAGATTTTTATTCTATATATATTTTAAAATGAATAACCCGCCTCCATTTAGAGACTTTATTTTTTTAAGAGACTTTTAACTTGGTGGAATAGAGGAATATTAAAGGAGATAATGAAAAATACCCTATAGCACCTTGACTAAATGAGAAAAAATCTTTTTTGGATTTTTTCTTACAACTGGCGGGAATAGAACCCGCGACGCCAGTTTAACAGTTGGCCATCTAAACTGCGCCATGGCGCCTGTCTAGTTTGTTTTGGAAATATTTCGGAAGTATTCGTTAATTATGTTAATTTCATTAGCCACATTGAATTTCATTCTCTGGCCAATTGTTATAATATCTAGAAATTGAATCATTTTCTTAATTTTTGCGCGTCTACCACATCTTCGTATTATTCTCATCCCTTTGTTTTGTATTATTTGGAGTCTTTTCAGATCTCTTTCATTACTTTCATTTAAAATACTGAAGCAAAAATCAATGTGGGGAACTTTAACACTTTCAAATTTAATATCTGTGAATTTAGTATTAATTCATGTTTAGCTATTATACATTTTGCTATTGTATACTGAAATGTTTTCAATGCTCTATAATCGTTCTGTTCCGGACAGGTTAAATTTGTTTTATTTATTGATTAAAAGAAAACAACAGACATTGTCACAAAAAAAAACAATATTTACAAATAAACCAAAATTATTGGCCAATTATAGTTTTCTGTATATAATTAAATACAATGCTAAAAAAGCGTACCCGTGAAAAACCACTCCGAAAGTATACAAAAAATAAAGTATGTGAAACTTTTTAAGTAGGTACTGTTAGAAATTTGGAAGTCTAGGCATTTACAGGGCTTATGACCTGTCATTGGCTGGTTTAAGTGGCCACTTTACACACTGTGTAACATTCACCATTCTGCCCATGTTTGAACATCCACATTTCCTCAACTCTTCCATCTGTTGACTTTTGTGAAGTGAAAGAGCTGAAACCTTTATCACGTGGGTGAGATTCATTCGGCTGAACCAAATCACCTACTAGGCAACGCCTGGAAACAATTTTCCAATTTTTATACTTCTTCTTTTACCAGGTAGTAATTCAACAAACTGATTACGAGTTTAAAGTTAACGTATCTTAATTTTTTATTTTGAACTCTTTCAAGAGTATATTGGTGTAAACTATAAAATGGAATCCTTATAGTTGAGCCGTATTCCAACTGGCTCCTTACTAAAGCTGTATACATCGATTTCAAAGTATTAATATTTTGAAGGTCCTTTGTCACTCGCAAAATAAATCCTTACATTTTGAAGGATTTATTGTCTATGCAGTTTATGTGACTGATTAAAAACAACTTTTGATCAAGAATGACATCTAGATCTCGCATTTCATAAATATTAACTAATTTGTTGTTCCTAATCGAATAATCAATCGATAGAATTATTTATTCTGAAAAATCGCACGATCTGACATTTTTAAATGTTTATTTGCAGTTTATTACTCAAACACCAAATAAATAATAGTTAAACAACCATTGATAGTGTTATTTAAAAAAATCTTTATGTTGTCAGCAAACAATAATTCCTCAACATCATCAAATATATCTATTATATCATTTACAAAGATAATAAAGAGTATTGGACCCAAGTGTGATCCCTGCGGAAAATCACTTGTATGCAAAGAAGGAATGGGATTGAATGCCACCAATTTTCACTGTAAGTATTCTACCAGTTAAATAACAAGTAAACTAATTTAGCATGGGTCCACTTATACCCAAACTAGTTTATGCACAATAATTTTTAGACATACCTTATCAAAAGAAATCAGTAAAGATCGAATTAACCTGTTTCCGTTTCTTAAAATTATCTGAAATAATATTTTCGTATAAAATAAGGATAGTAAGAATTGATCTAGAAGACATAAATCCATGTTGAGAACTGGTTACTATTTGACTAACACAAGAAGATATTTTACCAAAAATATTTTTTTCCAAATGTTTTGAAATAGGGGATTGTATGCATATTGGTCTATAATGTGTGTTGTCTCTTTTATCTCCACCCTTAAATATCGTGTTTAAAAAACTTGATTTCCACAATTCAGGAAAATACCCCTCTGACAAAGATTTATTAAAAGTTATATCAAGTGGGTGTGGGAAAAAATCGATTCCTTTTTTTTATAAATATTGATGGTATTTTGTCAGGTTCATAACTATATTTGGATTCAAATTGTTGAATGCTTCTTTTTAAATCCGATACCTCCATAAAACAGGATGGCTGTAAATTCAAATAACTTTTAATCACAGTTATATTTGTTTGCTGATTATTTTGTTCGAACATACTTCTAAAAAAAAATCTTTCGGATCGCTTACAGTTTTTAATGAATATTAACATATGGTCCAGAAGTATTGTCGGTTTTAAGAGTTTTAGAATAATTAAATGCTTTTTTAACATCGCTTCTTACTGAATTTTAATTCCTGTTTATTATTATGGCAACTGAGAAAAAACTTTTTAGATTCGTATCTAAGATTCTGAAAAATACTGTCATACTCTTTTTTAATATTAAATCTTACCTTGCGGCTAATAGTCTCAGGTAGAACTTGTTCTTTTTGATCTCAAGGTTCCTTGAAGGATAACATGGGTCCTTAGTTACTTTCCATTAGGTATTATTGCAAAATTCTAATAAAATACTGAATCTCTTGCTTGGTTGTGAACAACGGTGGGGAAAGACAGAATAAAGTGGTTCATTTCAAGTTTATTTATTACAAATCAGTAAAATATAGTTTTACAGACAACGGACATATATGTTTCTCAAGATGTTCAACAATTATTTATGAGGAACTTAATTGTAGTAAACAGGATTAATAATAATTGGAGCAGAGATCTCTCCTAGTAAGAATTAAAATTGAAAATAGCCCATTATTAAAAGGATTCGAAATTAACCTAATGTGATTACTTCTAAGTGTCCTAGAACCGAAAATAATTTGGGCAGCGGTTCCCCGTAATGAGGATAAAGATTTGAATAATCCTGCGTATCCATTAGTTCACTGTAGTATTACATTAGGAGTCACTAATTTTCGAAGTATATTTCCACCAACCTTTATGAAGAGATGCACGCGAGGTACTCACATAATCCTCTGAGAGATTCGAACCATTCTATATTATTTTACTTGAGAAGGAAGTACTAGGAACACCAGCGATTACGAAGGATCCTAGAAATGGCGTCCTGTGTCGATTTGCCATTGAGGAGAAAAACTGCTGAGTCACGCCTCTGCAGGATGAATCAAAGAAAATGTCGACAACTCAGGTTCAAGGGCGAGATTCCGGGGTAACCTGACTCTCCATACTACAAAAAAATGTATTTCATTACAAACGGCTCGAGAAAGTAAGTAAAAAAAAAAACAACAGTTCCGTGCTGTATACTGTACTTACTAAATGGAGATTTGTTAGTTGTTACGTGGTGTATAAGGCTAAACAGCCGTCATAATGGATTCTAGCTTAAAATGATCATACGTATCCGATCTGTGGACAATAATGAAAAATTACAAATTTGTATAAGCGAAACAAGTTGATTTATATATTCGAAAGTTGTTGAAGACTTACCGGAAGCTGGTTTAATTAGAATACAAGTTTTTTTGGGGCACAGCTCAACATGGTGCATAGGGAATTATACCAAAACTCCCATAGTTATTTGCGAGGGAAAACTGGCCTAGCGCGGCGTGGGCACTGCTCGCGAACCAGATTGCAACTGGCTGGCTCGCCAGCGGCGAGTGCTACGGCCCTGTATTAAAAAAAACTAGTGTGGTGGGAGGTATCACGTGACCGCCGCGGAACGGCTGTTGACCGCTGTCGGGTAAAGCGTTTATTTACGCGATTGATTTGTTTTCTATATTCAATTTTACTTTTAAACTATAACGGTTCTGATTATCTTATAGGTATAATTATTTTTGTCGCGGGACGCGACAATACTATAATCAGAGAGTTTTCTCATACATTTTGTAGATTTTATGTGCTGTTCTTTTCTTGTAAATAAGATCAACAAATTCTCTACAACCATACGAGTATAGGAAATGAAGATATTCTTGTTTTGGTCATTGGAACATGTGTATTAATTGATGTATACAAGGTATCATGAAATGTATCAACTACATTATCTAAATTATTACCATCTAAAAATGTCCAATTACCATTCGAAAGGGAATAACAAATTGTCGGATAGTTTGCTTTCTTCAAATCATGGGAAGACTTAACATAATAACATTCGTATCAAAAGCAGGGTGATGGACATCTGGTGCAAAAATGGCATCTAGTAATTCACATATATATGTAGATGCATCGTTACAAAACACTAAGTACGATTATTTTTATTTTTCACATCATATAACTGTTTTCAACTAAGACATATAAATTATTTCTTTTTCAACATTATATTTAATGACATCTGTAGATTTAGTATCTATTGCGTCCCATATAACATTTGGAAGATTATAGTCACCAATTATAAAAAATGTAGCACCAGGATAGGAAAATTTTAGAAGTTCAACTTATTAAGTGTGATTTTGGTAGCGTTCGGTTGAGATAACTGTGGAATATAAACAGAACCAATCACTGTTTTCAACTCGTTTAAATTGATTAGTATGAAAACATGTTCCATATTATTACGCACAGTCTTGAGTCTTTTGGATATTAAACTGTTATTGATAGCTATCAAAATACCACCGCCTTTTGTTTTGTAACTAATGTCATTATTTGTACCGAAATAATACGCATTGTGGTTAAATAGTCCGAGTTCTGCAGCGTTGATGTCTGGATGAAGCCAAGTTTCAGTAAAAATTAAAACATCGGGCAAATTTGTAGGTATAGTTTTTAAAAACTCTTGTAGTTTCGTACACCTCTTAAATTTTGGTAGAAGTATAAAATATTTTTGGGATTGTAGATATAATTTTGGGTACAGATATATCAAATATTTAATTATATTCCCCACTTTTAGTTCTTTATTCTACTTCGCTTCTTAGGTCAGATAATTAGTTTCTCTGATTTATTGTGAGGTCCGGTTTAATTCTCAGTCCACTTGGCATCTTTGATTCGTTCCGTAGCAGTCGCTTAGCTAGAGAAGGATCACGTAGCTCTAATTTGATTGGTCAAATCACTCCTTCCCTTTGTATTCCCAGTCTATAGACATTAATAATTTCCCTAACTACACATTTCATTATATCATTAATTAATTAGTTTTATCGTTCTGAAAAGCATTATAATTCTTTGATAAATGTTGCTTTTAGTAAACATAACATTCTGCAAATTCCTTTTTAAGCAACTTCTATCCAGCTTATAATTTGTGAAATAAAAAAATTATTAAGGGGATAGTAATAATATAACACAATGAATTATTAAAGATGTTCTAAAAAAAATAAAAACTTTCATAAATGATTTAGCAAATAAACGACTAATCTCTTGCCATACACAAAAAAAGAAACACGTAACGTTAGATTCGTGAGCAATCGAAGTATTAAGAATCTGTCATTCAAAATAATGTCTCCAGTACATCTTTCTAAAAGTCGAAAATGGCGCACATAAAGGAATAAATGACTTTTCAGTAAAAAAAATCGAGACATCTCGATCGAAGACCTTAACAACGTTTTGACTTGTTGACAAAAACTGGACAGAATCGTATTAAAGATGACCTTTTGAATACGTGTCATCATTTATTTTGTACAGCAAGATCTCCGTTGAATATGAGAATTATAATAAAGATAGTAAATAAAAAAAATAAAAAAATTACGATGAATTGCTATTAAAATAAAAGGACTGTTGTTCTATTTTTTATTCTTTTTTTTCCACATCCGCTTCTAAGTGAAGCATGTGGACATCACTTGATGCTTCCAGGAGAACTTATTGCCAGTCAGCTCTCTAACTTCCACTTATATGCCAATCTGCGTACCTTAGTTCAGCCGGTTAAAGCCGAAAGATCGTCATCGACGCCCTTCCAGGAAGAACAAGAAAAGGCAACTCGGATTAAGGTTCTCCTGCTCTATTTGCTTAACAAAAATATGAACAGATGGCGTTCGAAACACATACTTAAATGAAGCATTGTTTTGAGCACAAAACAGAAAAATTACGTCTTTTTCAAAAATTGTAGGAATATGGTGGCTTAAAATAGGCAGATTGGTTTACATTATACATTGTGTGAAGTAATAGGTCACGACAGGTTCTTTGAATGCCTAGACTTCCATATTTAATTTCTTTTAAATTTCATCATCTCTGTTGAGATATCTGGAAATCTTATAAATTTTTAATTAACTAGTGGACGAATTTTCAAATGATTATTTTTAACTGAAGGGCTCGTAGAAACATTCGAGTTTATCCAGAAGCTGAGATGAATTTTAGAAAAAAAATGTAAACAAACAATCAAATACTTGATTTTATTTTGTAGTGGAATAATTGAAAGCTGCAGTAATTGAAAGTCTCAGTGCAAGCAATAAGAATTTTTCATTCCCCGTTCGTTAACTAAATAAAAAAATGACGTTGCAAGTTAAAACAATTATTTCTTTGATATTTCAGACTGCAAAATTTCTTTTATAAAAACTGAGCGCCCCTTTAGAAAATGAAATAAACAAAAATACAGTGCTTGGCCAAATTATTAGGGATAGTACACATTTTCTGTAATTTAAAGTTCAGAAGAATTTACTAAGCAAATGATTGGTTTTAGCAGTTTGTTCTTATCATAAAGCGATAAGAGATGAGGAACTCATTTGAGAAGGTAATATGGTAGTCTAGAAATTTACAGGGCTTATGACCTGTCATTGGATAGTTTAAGTGGCCACTTTACACACTGCATATTAGGAAACATTCATCATTCTGCCAAGTTCATTCAAGTGGTAAGGCAGGGTGGTCCCGGTCATCGCCAGAGCGGTGTTTGCCGGCAATGGTGTTACAATACTATGCTGGTGGGTTCTGATCAGGTGGGACGTATTCTTCTAATGCGACCGGGCGGGTTGGCGGGTTGCGGATGGCCGACCCCACTGTGGCTTGTCTGTGGCACGGGGCACTGAGGAACTTCAAGGTTGATCCCGGACAAGAGAAGATATCAACCTTTCCTATCCAGACCGGTCGGTATACCTATAACTTCATCCCGTTATCCAACTAACAAACCTCCCTTTGATCTGATCCCCGATTCCTTACCACTGTCCAGAGAAGTTCACTTCGATTCCAAAAAAAAACAATCTATGGTGTTATCCGACCCGCGCCCAGAAATACATAGCTGCAGGAAAGTGCAGTCGAGATCTGAGGGTACTTGATACCAGGCGACTTCAGGTACTAAACAGCCTGACCAATTGGTGGACCTTATTAAAATGGACAAACTCGAGGGATTTTTTTGGATATAAACCAAACAACAATTCCCGATAAATTGTTAGAAAGTGATAATAATTGTCCCCCTAGTATTACTGCAGAAGATGCGACAACTACATTAGGAGAAACTTCTAACAGCCCCTCTAACTTAATGATCATTGGGGATATAGAGTCAAAGGATCAGAACAATCAAAAGCCCGGTAAGGGTAAGAGGCCACATAGGCGCTGGAGCTGCAAGGCGGTGCTACAAAGCGCTAATATCAAAGGGCATGGAAGCTGAGCGGGCTTTTGTTTTATGCAGGGCACCGGTCTCAAACACCATGCAGAAAAGCAATGTCTCTGGTCAGAGCCAAGATGCTTCTTTGAGACTGAAAAAGCAGGTCCACTCAGAAAAGATATCAGGAAGAACTACAGGAAGATGACATTTAAGGTTGGCATTTATGATACAAAGCTGGCAGTGGACGAAGTCTCACGTGTGTAAGCATCCATCTTCAAAATTCAGGATGCTGAAGTACAGCAGCAAAGAAGTCGGCGCAGCCCCATATCATTTTTAGTTGTTTTCACAGGGCGAGACACATAATCTTATCCTATGGAGGTAACTAGTCAATATCGTGGTTGACTGAACACGTTCGGGGTCTCAGACCTAAGGAAGATGCTTCTTTCGTATTTGTAGAGGGCACTCTCCCTAAACAAATTATTGGGTTTACATGGATTCAGGGAGATCCTTAAAACCCAATACCCTATTTTGTCGTTTGGACCTTCAGAATAGAAATAAGCTGTTTCAACTGGGGGAGTCTTCAGCAGAACAGAAGGGAATGTTCAAATTGTGACCTTTTCCTTAGATTAATCTTCTAAAAAGGAATAAAACACCGGATACACCCAGAATTTTTCAAAAGAAGCATCACTGGCATTGTTGGCCCTTTACACCAATTAATGACCAATTTGTGGGAACAAAAAAGGTGTCCAAAAGACTGAGTAAATAAGGAGATCATCACATTGCACAAGAAGGGTGATTCATTAAACTGTGATAACTATCGTGGCATCACGCTTCTTAGTGTACCTGAAAAAATACTTGCAATAATACTGCAAAGAGTTCGAGGACTCGTTATGGAGTATTGAGGGAAAACCAGGCAGGTTTCTTATCTGGTAGGTCATGCGCGGATTAGATCCATAACATACGCTGTATTCTACAGGAGAACAAATAATTAAATAGTTGCTTAGCTATGTGTTTTTTATATTACAAAAAAGCGTTCAAAAGTCCGCGCAGACCTACACTCTGGAAAATACTAGAATCATATAGGGTGCCCATAAAACTAGTTAAATTTATCAAATCCTCTGCTGTAGCAATTGCCGAATCAGAATCAACGATGTTGTCACATATTGGTTTGAGGTCACCACCGGAGTTCATCAAGGTTGCGTCCTTGCACCGTTCTTTTTTTTAATCCTCATGGACTTCATCCTAAGGAAATTAATTCCACTATATCAAAAAATATCCATCTCCTCCTCCGAAAAACTCTGTGACCTAGAATATGCAGATCATGTGGTTATAATTGACGATTCAGTTATGGGTCTTCAGGTCACTGTAGATAGCCAAAACAGGTACTCCGCATGCATGGGTTTTTAAAAATCGATATGGTAAAAACCAATGTACTGGGTAACACTTCGTGCCTTAATGCCGAAAATTCCCTGACTCTGTTAAACCAAGTTATCGAAAGGGTCAAGAGTTTTAAATTCCTGCGAGTATATGTTAAGAAAAATGTCAGTTTTCAAAAAGAACTAGGAGTGCGGCTAGGAATAGCATGCAACAGGATAAAGGCTGTCTGGAGATCTGATACTTACTCAGTGAAAACTAAATGCCACTTAGATAACGCCTGACTTTGTGTGGATTGAAGTAATTAAAAAACGGACGCAGCAAACTCTTGTGACAACTGTCATCAAGCGGAGGCAATACCGTTGGCTTGGACATGTACTGCGGATGCCTCTTGAGAGCCTTAACCACGCTTGCCCACTTTACAAGGCATCAGTTGTCGATGTCCTGGACGTCTACTGCTGACTGTTTGTCAGCAGTTCATGTCAGAACTACGGGACGCAAACCTGACTTGGGAAGATTCTCAGGAGCTGGCAGCCGACAGAGATGCCTGGAGGATCTTCGTAAACATCATATGCTCCAGCTAGGGAGTGGACATGGAATGATGATAATGTTGAATACATTTTAACAAAATTATCAGCATCCCGTATAGTTTTTCTTTTTTAAGTTTATGACCATTTATAAAGTTTGTACGAACTACGGTTCATCCCCATTGAGAGAGGGGACTAACAGTTATTGTGCTTCACAGTATGCAACATATCACTTCTCTCGGACCAGGTTACGTAGTAGGTGGTTATGGACGCGTTAAACCTTGTGGTTGCAACTACATACGCTGCCTAGGAAATCGGGTGTAATAATAATTCTCTACCGTTTGTTAGAATATGACTCTGATATTTTAAAAATACATATTACTAGCTTTAATTTGCGGCTTCGCTCGCATGGCATTGTAAAAAATTAGTTAAATAATAAATTAATTTTGTCGTTTATGAATAAGAATTGACCCGATGGAATAATATTTTTTTTTTTGAGTTAGAAAGTAGCCTGTATCGATTGCCGGTCCTCGTATCACTATGAAAATAATATGACGATTCTTCAGGCAATGCCAACGTCGCAGCGTTATTTTGTTCATAAATCCAAAACCCTATTACAAACCCAAAACGAAAAGCAAACCAAATTAACCATAGGTTAAGCAAGTCAATTACAGAAATTTATTATTATTATTAATTAATTATAATAGTTTTAAATAGATTCTTTTTGACATTCTACCTTACCTCTAACTCATTTTTAAAAAAAGTCGCTCATTGTTTATATATTACATTTATTTTTCAATTGCATTCGTTTTTTCAGTTTCAGTGCTGCAGAGCAGCGTTTATTCAATAATTAAAAAATACAAATAAGAATTTCTTACTCACTAAGTCTAAAGACTTTTCGGTGGGACACATTTTTTTTTATGACAGGTTTACATTACATTTATTTTATTTGTATTTTACAGATTTATTTATAAACAGGCACTATAAAGTATATAGAAGATATTTCTTCAGTTCTTTTTTTTTTCATTTGAATAAGCCCTGTAAACGCTCGAATATCCATAATCTTGAAACAAAAATTCTACCCATCTCTGTAGTGATATAAATAGAAATAAAACTTCATTGATAAAGGGATTATGTATTTTTTAAAAAATATAAATTAAAATATTATAATTTTTTTTAAACAACCGAACTTCCTCATTGTTTATCTTTTTGGTCGCTCATATGAGAAGTGCACTCACTCTAAAGCCAGTTCAGAGGAACTCTCCAAGAAACAAAAAAATTATAATCAAAATCCAATAACAGTTCTTCATCTACAGTTATTTATTTTAATTTTATTATAATTATTTTTTTTTTGAAACCAACACAGTCGTAGTTATAAACAATACATTAAGAATAACAACAAATAACAAGACCAATTACGGGTTTCATATAGAAACAAAAAGATTTAAAAAAAACAAAACATACAGTTCGCTAGGGGTGAAAGGAAGTAGGATTGAAAAAAAGGGGGAGAAAAAGAAAAAATAGTAAGTAAATATAAAACAATGAAAAAAAAGGAATATACACATACAACATACATACATATACATACACACATAAATTGCTTAAAATTGCATATATGATAAAATGTATAAATAAATAAAAATACATTTATAAATATATATATATTTACATTTATTATATATACATACATACACATACGCACATGAACATGCTTACATATATACACATAAATACACACATGAACATATACGCATACACAAATGCATGTAAATACGCGTACATATATATAATTTATAATATAATAATGAAAACAAATAAAAAAATCGTTAAAAAAAACAGTAATTAAAAGTTTTGCTCTTGAGACGTCTCTATAGCAATTTCGATATATTTTGAAAAACAGTATTTTCTTTCGTTTAAAAGATCTATCGTGCTAAAAAAATTATCGTATTATTTCCATACTTATAATTTCTTATTAATGAGATTATTTTTTTCTCTGATCTTGTAAGTGCAGTTTAAAAAAATGTTCGAGTAGAATATTTTCAAAGTGTTATATTGCCTGGATTATAAATTAATCGGCCGCTGTGGCATAAACATGAAATCAGTAGCAGACGTTTATTTATATATCCATAGTACTTTTTTTGTCTTCTGTATGAACATCGAAAACCAAAAACCCTTTTCTTAAACCAAGGTTAGATATACTCGTATGTACGCAAAGTCAAATTGTATGATACCCACAAAATAAAAAAAAATCAAATACAGAAATGTGTATCTTCAGTGTATCTTCAGAGATTAAGTAATTGAACAAGCACATTGAATGGATTCAGCCTTGCATATCTATCGAATCATGTCTACTCTGAAAAGGAATGAGTTATTTTGCAAATGGTGATGGATGTAAGGGCTACTTTATATTTTACCTTTACGGTAAGTTTATCAAGCATTAGGGTGCACAAATAAAATTAGAATATAACATATAAAGTATGTTATTAATATATTTTTTATAAACGTTGTCTACGAAAATTAAAATGTAAAAAAAAGACATTATTGTTTCTTTGGCTAAAAAGATATTGCTTAGATGAATTTTTTTTTTTCATAAATAGTACATGTTTTTGTGAAATTCAAAACATATCTACTTTTACACATCTAGTAAATTTATCACTGTAACTCTCCAAAAAAGATACTAACTCTCTTGTGCTTAGAGAGTGACTTACACTGTTTTAGTTGTTTATTTCTAAGAGTTTATATAATTTTAAATACGAGTACATGAAAAAGAAAAAAAAAAAAACATAGGATATATAAAGAAAAAACACAAAAAAATAATACATTCCTACTAATTAAAATTTCATGTTGTTTTTACACGAGTTCAAAAAATTTCTTTAGATTAACTTTAAATTTATATATTGATATAATATTTTTAATAGTTTTCAGTTCATTGGGAAGATTATTACAATACACACCTTTTTACACCTTTGAACACAAAGCTATTTTGACCATGACTCGTATAGAATTTAGAAATTTTAATATTATGTTGGTATCTGAGTGACTTATACCCGTATGCAGAGACAACACTTAAGGTAAGGAAAGTACATTCTATTGTCTCCACCTTCGGGTTTTTCTTCGCATTTGAGATTAGAATGTACTTTCCTCACCTTAAGTTTTGTCTCTGCATACGGGTATTATTCATCTTAAATTCTTTTATTTTTTATTTTTTATATATTTGTATAGTAGAATTTATTTTAGTGTCTACTGTATGAACCTTAAACATTTTATAGAGACTTTCCGTATTGAATGTTGAGGGTTGCTTTAAAATTACTTTAATTATTAATTTTTGTAATATTTTAAGAGGGTTTGGCATATTACCACCCCATCCTGCAATACCATATTGTAACAAATATTGTACAATTGAGTAATAAGCTATTTTTAAATGATTGATTTTAAAAATATTCCTTAATCTGATAAATATGTATGTACATTTTCTGATTCGTTTAACTAGTTCACTGATATGGTCTTTCTATTTTGTGTTTTGGTCTATGTATACACCAAGATATTTCATTTTATCTATTGTATCAAGTACTGAACATGTGAGATCGCAGTTAGTTTTGTTACAATTGCTTTGGTGAATAATTATTTTTACTACTGAATCTAAATTTGTTTTGTTAATAAAAAATAGATGATTTTGTCTTTTCCGTATTTAAAGATAATATATTTTTGTCAAACCATAATTTCAATTTATTTATAATGTCATAAGCTACTAAATTTACTGAGTTCCAGTTAACTCCCTTAACTAAAACAACCACATCATCGGCATATTTTAAAATGTGTCATTAACATAGAGAATAAATAAAAGCGGACCTATCACGGTACCTTGAGGTATTCCAAAATCGCAAGTCTCAATTTGACTATATGCATATTTTATTTTTACCATTTGTGGTCGTTGGAATAAATAACTTGCTGGCCATTCAATGGTTTTCCCACCCATTCCCACGTCTTTTAATTTTTAAATAAGTTCATTGTGTGATTACAACACTATTAAATGCTTTTCTTAAGGCAATAAATATACCAATACATTTTAATGATTTGTCCAATGAATCATGAATATATGTGGATACTTTTGTAATAGCATCCTGAGTGATTATATTTTTCATAAAACCAAATTGGCTATGGTGAATCAATTTATTATCTTTTATAAATTCATTCAACCCTTTTTAACAATTTTTTCAAATATTTTACCTTTGTTTGAAATTACTGAAATAGGACGGTAGTTAGTTATTTTTTCCGGAAAAAACTTGGTGAAA
Organism: Micrasema longulum; assembly: GCF_059751315.1. NCBI lineage: Eukaryota > Metazoa > Arthropoda > Insecta > Trichoptera > Brachycentridae > Micrasema > Micrasema longulum. The sequence goes on from NW_028277292.1 coordinate 975,177, forward strand.
AAATATGGTTTTCTTCGACGAACTCAAATAGGAAGGAGAATTTGAATGTATGAAGTATACAATTTATGAATATATAATGTATGAAATATTCAATGATGAATGTATGTCGCAAGTGACAACTCTGATATTTTGTAAATATTTTTAATGCGTTTTTCCGAGGCAATGGTGTCTTAAATGACGCATCGTGTATTTATTAGGGAAGTTTTTATGAATCTTTTTTGATATGTATTGTGAGCATACAACTAAAAGTCACCAAGTCAAATTTGGCGATTTAATGATTTTTCGACCAAGTCTCAGTACTGGATGGTATCAGGAAACAAAATTTTGTCTTCTTATATCTCACGTTTTTTTTCCTAAAATTGACTTGTTTATGTAAAAACTTCAAACAAACGAGAATTTTGACATTGCTAGTTTTCATTGTATGCTCACGATGTACTTAAAATAATTATTTTTGCTTTATCTTTTCTAAAAATTGCCTCAAATTTTGCGGCCTGCTGGGAACTGCTATAGCAATACCTAACACAGAAAAGGTTAAAAGTCACGAGAAAGCCAGACCTTAACCTGTTAAACAGTTCATTAAAATATTTGAGATTATATAAAAATGTTTCAAATAAAAAGTGTTATTTTTAAGAGCTTGTCTCGTCTTGTAAGATTATTGCTACTTTCTGTAAATGCTCGTAATGGATTTATTAGCAAGTACCTTTTGAGTTACTAAGTGGCGTAGTGCGTAGGTGGCAAAACAGAGACATGAAAACGAGACATTAGCGTAGGTGACTTTATAATCCTAGCTTCAGATGCATGTAGAGCATTAACCTTAGGCGAAGAACATTAACTCAAAAGCTTAAAAATGATTTATTCTTTTTAGTTTAATTCAGTCTTGAAAGGAATTTTAATATGAAAACACTATTATCACAGTTTTTTTTTAATTTGCAATGATTCTTTACACGGTAGACTATTTTCAACCTATTTCCTGTAATGAAGAACATAGTGAAAAAATTTTTTTTTTAATAATACGACAAGCGACCGATCAATAAATTATTTTAAAATAATATATATATATTGATCGTCAATATAATTTCCCTTTCCGCGCCCAATGGTGCATAGAGCACTGCATTGATAAACAATGCACCGTATTTTGATCATATGTTACCGTAGATGTGTTCTTACAGCAAAGCCAAGCATTTAAGAAGCAAGCGGTGTTATCACTCTTGACTTGAGATGACACACTTGTCATGTCTGCCTAGACTATGCCATGACCTATACATTTCATAGATTCTAAGACCGTTTGGGTCAATTAATTCAGTGTATTGTATATGATTATTGCCAATCTATTAGGGCTTTCACAACCCCGTTTATTGGCTTAAAAAGAGAGTGAAGTGATCAATCGAAGGCTTCAGATGCCAGTCTAGGGGCAGTGAAAACTTGCAGTGAATCAAAATCGTACTTTTAAAATAAATAGTTCATGTTGACCCAACCAGAATTCTAACTTGAAACCTCAAGCATGATTGGAGAACGCGTCAACCATTAAACTACGAGGCGGACTTATCTCCACTTGATTTCCTTTTTTTAAATCTAAGAATGTAAATCTAGTCGAAAACGCTCATCCAGGACTTTGGTTCTATTTCACACACAGAATTGTATTCTTCATACGCCTGGATGCAGACAAATTAATATTGTCTTTTTTTGTGATTTCCATCAAACGTTGAAATCATTAATAATATTACCAAAATGAGAAAAACCTTGTGTAGGTCTTTCAAATTATAATAAACAGTTATGATTGCACATGACGATATTATAAATGTGGGCTGAGGATTTTTGAATTGATTGGCTTTTTCTGACGCAAACAATTAAATAAAAATACAACGGGAAAGATAAAAAAAACTATTAAGAAGTTTTTTAAATTAATTTATTTAAAATGCGTGAAACAAATGTTTTCATTATCATTCCAATGCAGAATGCTGCACTTAATGATGTATGGAGCTCTGTTTTGGTAGTACAACATTATTTTGATCATTTTTGGTACATGCAGTTAAGATAGTAAGGAAGTTCTATGAAATATTCTAGCGAAAAACGACATTTTTATATAAATATTTCACGCCAACTATATTGAAGATCGAACCCGAAACCCTTTTGAATGGTAGGCAAACCTGTTCTCCATTCGAAATAATAATAACATTATCATCTTACAAAATAATTAAATACATTTTGCCACCTAATATCTTGGACTCAAACAAACGACCAATACACATAATCAAAAACAACATAAATCACACTTTAGTACTCAGTCAGTCAAATAGTTTAGAATGGATAATGGAGGTGGATTTTGAATACGAGTAAACTGTCAAATAGATCCAATCAAATGCATAAATACGTATTTTGTGAAGATGTATTGCTATTTATGTAAATTAAATATAAAATGTTGTTTTTTTTGCAATCAATCAAATGAGGATGATTTCTGCTATTACCAAACAAATTGATATCACTTAATAACTATTGAGCTAATAATCAATGCCGTTTTTCTTTATAAATTTGCTGATTCGATAAACTTTTTCTAGGGCAAGGGATGCAGAATTTTAGAGAATAACATATATTTAATGCATGTGGAATTGTATCGACGAATATCAACAATCCAAGTTTTACGTGATAAATATCCAGTATTTCAAAATAATTGCAAAGCAAATTAAAAAAAAACACGTCTTTACCTACGCATATTCCGCATTAAATAAAATACATTATAAATGAATTACAATGTTTGCCAAGTTAGTAAATAAAATTCAATAATTTTCAAGATTCTATGAATATACATATATAATTTTATTTTATCGAAACATAATAATTAAACATTAATACAATAATGATATTAAGTAGTTATATTAAATTAACATTATTAAAATTAGGTTGATATGAATAGAGAGAAAAAAATTAAAGATTGTAATTTCTAAAGAGGTTTATTTGATTTGAAATAATAAATCAATTCGCAAATGTGAAAATTAATTAACGTCACATCGTTAATCAATAATTTCTGTTTTAGGACTTTTAAGAAATAACGTAGGAAAGCAAGGAATCGTAAAATTATATTTGTATGACGCGTCAACGAATTTGATTAATCTCAATATTCACGTAGTGCAGTAGTTTTTGAGTTTAATAAAGTTAAAATTAATATCTACTGCCAACCGGTCACGTGGTAACGAGTTGCAGCCACAGGTCGCGAGTTTGTCGTACCTCGCTCAAAGCTTTGCCATTGAATAGAAAATAAATACTATATAGCTCGTATTACTGGGTGTCCAGTGGCAAATTTTATATTTTAATCCTTAATATCTATTGAATGTGTAAGTAACGTGAGGGAGGTGGGGTGGGACGTTGATGTTGCAGGTAGTGTGGATTGTTGGAAGAGACGCAAGCGTTCGTTATCGAGGCGTACATAACAAGCAATTTTCCGCTCATCATAAGTTCTGCAATCAATGCAATATTCACCGAATAAGTGAAGCGCCTTCAATAAAGATTATTCAAAACAGATTTTAGGCTTCAGAGACAGCCGTTAACAGACGTCACCAAGGTCCAGCTCCAACTGTTTTAACTGATGAACACATTAAATCTGTGAGTGAAATAGAGTTGAAAAATGTATATTATAATATTTGGCCGATTGATATAGCGCCATTTTTGTGAAAAATCACTTCAAGGGCGCTTTACAATTGTAAACTTAAATTTACATTCTAACTTAACTAAAGTGACATATTATATTTTCTGATTTAAAATTGAGGGTATGATAATCTAAAGAAGTCAGATTTTAGTTGGAATTTGAACTGACTGGGACTGTCAATGATTCGTAAGTTTGAAGGCCATTGGTTCCAGGCAGAAGAGTCGGCAACGGCAAAAGCACGATCTCCAAATCTAGTGTTTGGAGAGTGCCAGATTTAGACAAGTTTTCCTCTGCCTGAATCGAATGCTGATCTAAGAGTAGATTTTCTTCGACATGTATTTCCCCTAATAAAAAGGTCCGATAATTATCTTGGAGCCATTTTATGAAGGTGTTTGTATACTGACCAGCAAAGCTTGTATTTTATTTTCTCTGAATTTTTGTCACTAACAAGGCGCTCGTTGGTTTTAAGAATCGCTTCATCAACATTTTTTTTTTGTTTATAAATATACACAACACACAATTTCATTATTGCACAATTATTCAATTAAAAAATTGCGTGTTATGTCGGGAAAATGCATGAACCAATGAAAAGACGACCAAAGTTTTATCCATATACAATCCAAATGGTCGAAAAGTTAAACCATAATGAAAAATGACTATCAAACAAGATTAATTTATGCCAAAAAAATGTTAAAGATTTTTCTACAAAAATATGACTGTGCAACATCTTTTACAGTAATAAAGTACATTTTCATCAAGAAAGTTATATGTGAATGAGCAAAATTTCCGTTACTGGAGTTTGTAATGTATTTATTTTGAGATAGTTGTACAAATAAAACTTGAACACCGAGTTATACCAAGTTATATTATAACTAATAAAAAATAAATATATGTATGAAAAAAATTTCGAAAACAAAATTTTATTACAAGATCCATACGTTTTCTGATGACACTCCTCTATCTACCTATATGGATTTTTGTTTTTAACAAAAAACCATCGCCATCCCGCGGAACGATGCGATAGACCCAGCATCCCAAATCTTTTTTGGCAACTCATTAAACATCTTAAGTCCTGTATGGCAGAGCTTGTTTACCATAACTAGCCTGCCATCATCATGGAACTGAAAAAATATACGGACCGGTTGCGAGGATTTTGAGCAATCTTTGCCAGCGCGTTTTTGAAAACATACGGGAACGATTGGAAAAGTGTTTGCATCTTTAAAGATGAACCTTTACGTCGACCTCGCCTAGACTTCGTACGGTGGAAGTGGGAGTAGTATATACGAGTATGTAGTTCCTCTTACCATCTTTGGTTTTTTTTTTTTTAAATATGTTCAAATATTCAAATCGTTAAAAAAAAATTGAGATAATGTTTATAAGATGTCAATGTACGAGTAGAGTATATTTTGAAAAAAAGGTGAAACAATTAAACTGTTTATTTTAAAGCATTATGTTAGACAATTTATTATTATGGAAGTTTTATTCCAAACTAAAATTCCAGTATGTTAAAAATAGTAATATTCAATCTTAATTTTATGAATGTGCTACTATTATTCATCATTATAATTCCCTTTCCGCACCTAATGGCGCATAGGGCACTGCATTGGTACTCCAATCGTAGCGTATCTAGATTATTTTTTTTTACATTAAGGTAAGATGATCAGTCTTAGGCTTCAGGTACCAGTTCGGGGACTATGAAATATTCGAGTGTGAAAACACGCTTTTAAATAAATAGTTCATATCAACAATGTCGGGAATCAAACCCGAGACCTCTTGAATGGAAGGCAGACGCCCTGATCATAACAACACGAGGTAGACTATATATTATTGTAAAATCATAAAAATTTAGAAATTCAGAAAGGTTAAAGATTTATTTGCGACTCGGAATTGCTCAAATTTAACTATCTGGAATACTACCTATGATAATAAATTATTTTTAACTGTGCTAATATATAAATGAGAACAGTGTTACTTAAAGTGAACATACGTTTATTCATTTATACATAACAAACAAAATGATAAAAAATATCAGAAATTTCGAGCGGGATTGTTGTGTCCTTAATTATATACATTCTACTTAAAAGTTGAGTCTCAAAATGGATACGAAGCGGATAGAACATCATCCCTTGGTGGACTTAGGGTGGACTCAGACATCGGTAGTCACTTCCATCCTGTGAATGATAGTATAATATGTATGTGAAAACGGCACTTAATTTATGCCGTTTATTGTTTGCTTTTTTTTAATGAACACTCGACTAACTTACTGCTATTTCTTTAAATCATTATTAGATTTTTAGAATACAATTTGTCAATCTGCTTAAAGTAAATGTCATAAACTGTCAAATTATTTTTAACTTAAAATTAATAAATACGGTTTAAATTTCCAACTGTCTATGCGCTTTGTAGCTGCAGGATGATCCAGCTTTGATTTGTAAACGATTTTGAAAAAATAATTAGAAAAACCAAAATTCAATTTTCTAATCATGTAAAGGGGCAAGGTTTCATAACGTCTATGCGCTCGGTAGCTGCAAGACATGCTGTAATCTAGCTTCCATCTGTTAATTAATTAAATTGTAATTAGAAAAGAGGAAGAAGAATCCTAATCGTCGATACGCTATGTCGCTGCAAGACGTGTTGGGATATTAACTGTAGAGCCCTAAAGGTGATTTTCAGAAATAAGCGCTATTCAAGTATTGTTTAATATTCGTATTCATGTACATAAAATAAATTAAGAATTACTTAAATAACATTATTTTTATAGCTATATTTTTTCAAAGAAATTTGCCGTTGGACACCCTGTACCTTCGGAAGAGGAGTAGACTGTAAAATCAAACAACATAGGAATATTACAAAGTCAAAAGAAGAAATCAGAAATTTCATTTAAAATGATATTGTAGTTCACAAAAAAACGTATTCATTTGAATTTTAATTATCCGGATGGACGGTGGCTTTTGCCTATTGTTAGAGTAATATTTTAGTATTTAATTATTATAGAAACCTTCAGTACTTCAATGGTATTATTGCAATGTTGTGTAATCCCATAATGACCACGATGCCGGTCAGTCCGTCTACCACGTAACCAGTTGTTTTCATTTCGGGCGCTAGGGGCACTGCGGGCGCAATAGCTAGTACCACGCGATCTGTAGTACCAGCGTTTACACAAAAAACCTCGTAATATTACTTACCATATTTTTTGTTATTTTATGCCCACATAGCCAGGTCTGTCTCCTTGAGCAAGATCTTGATAAATTTTAGGGAGAAAATGTGAATTCTATAAAAACTTGCTAACTTCTCTCCTCCTCAACAAATGGAAACACAATGTCTGTCACACACAAGTTTTACTATACGAAATATTACAAACACATTGATACTCAAATGGAGTGTGATAAATACTATAATAACCTTCTAATTATAAAGTTTCTTATCATTATTATCCCAAAGATAAAATACTTTGAATTACATATTTGTTGGAAATTTCACGTCTCTACAACTAACAATAAAAAAATCGTGTCTGAATCGACTGGAAGTAGAGTCGAATTTGACTCAGAAATATTACAAAATTCCACCTTAAAAGACGTGTCCAATTTTCACATCGCTACGACTCGTCATTTCGGAGGAGATTCTGTGACGGACAAACAGACATACAAACACATACAGACAAACAAATACACGGTCTGACACACGTTTCGTATATCCGCATTATGTTTCCAATAATCATGTGTTCATTGTACTATACTTGAGATGGATATGTTCTTATCACTATGGCAGCATCATCTGCATGGCATGTGATGTTAATGACCTTATCTCCCTTGGTAGTTTTACTACTTTTTTTATTCTTAAAAGCGTTTTTTTATAAATATTTATTCTGCTTGTGTAAGAAAAGGTTTTAGGCGTATATATTGTTGTTGTATATTTAGTTATAAAGGTGCTAAACTTGCTTTGCTTCATTGTTGTTCTCAATATGTGTTATTTTCTAAATGCTCATATTGTTTATGTCCCGAATTGAGTTGTTGTAACTCCTGGAAATGAAGTTCAACGTACTATACTTGTAAAATACTTTGTGTGATATGATTTATAAATAAATAAATGTATTTTCAGTTTTATAATATAGAATATTTATTCTAATGAATGAGTTTCTTAACTGATGTTTCTAGGTAAAACTGCATTTAATTATAATAATGTACTCGTGTATATTTTTTTGTAATTTACAGGAATCATTTTTATGTTGTAAATCTAAAAATAAATAACTAGAAACCCAATCGTCGATGCGCTCAGTAACTGCAAGAGATGTAAGAAATGTATTATACAGCACCCTTGTCGTAATAAACGGCGCTTTATATATAATATTATCATTAGTTAAAGTACAAATTATTATAGGAATGAAATGCTCATGACGAAATTATCTCCCAAATTGGACGAGTGATTCTCCGATAAAGCAAACGTTTGTGTAAGAAATAGTATATTTGTACTGCAAATTTTAGATTAGCTAAAGAACTTACCAAAGCAGAATGCGGTCAAAAATGTAAGGAGCAACTTAAAAGAAAGTAATTAATTAGAATTAAAAAAACTTTATTCTGTAATAATTATTGACGATTAATGTGAAGCTGATAACAAATTTTTATTTTTCAGGCGTTTTTTCTCCACTGATTTTTCTTTTTTATTCAGCCAATCAACAGGCTTATGAAAGTCCTAACAAATTGGCATTATTGATTACATATTATACAATAACACTTAATCTAAACAATCTTAAAGTCTATTTAATTTTACGAAGGTATAATTATGACATAATCTAGGCGGACATGGCAAGTGTATCATCGCGAGCCAGGAGTGACAACACCGCTTGCTTCTTGAATGTTTGCCTTTGCTGTTGGAACACATCAACAGTACCGTTTATTGAGATTTTGTTCATTACTCTGAGGATCCTTGGCAGAGGGGAAAAGAATCCGATGTTGCTTTTATAAATTCCCACAGCAAAGACAGCATTGGTACGCAAGTTACAGTGAGGTACATTAAGGTTAATCTGAGCAAGAATATCATGGGCATCCATACAGTTAGATATTAATTTGTGCAAGAATATCAAACCAGCTAAAATCCTTTTGAATTCTAAACTGAAGATATGAAAGTACTCTAGACGATCATAATAGTTAATTATGAAAGTATTTGATCCAATTCGAAATATTAATGATATTTTGATGATTTTAAAATTTAACGTTACCCCGATTCAATCCGCGTTGTATGAATATTATAATAAGAAGACCATATTATAGAATTAAACTAAAACAGGCTACGAACAAACGATTTATACAATGTTATTGCAATTTTCTGGCTTTTGAATGGCTTAGATATTCGCAAAACAAATCAACAGATTTTTGGCGCTTTCTTGGAAATGTGATCAATGTGATAGTTAAATTTAAGTTTGTTATCAAAAAGTATCCCAAGATCTCAAATTGTCTCGACGTTCATTAAAATTGTGTTGTTGATTGAATAATTGAAAACGATTTTATTTATTTTTCTTATGAATTCAAAAGACATACATTTATTTATTTTTTAAAAAAAGCCGTTTTCATGACACCAAGATGATAAAGAATTAATATCGTTTTGTGGTTTTTGACAATCATCAATTGATTTTATAATTTTGAATATTTTAAGGTCATCCATAAATAAAAGAAATTTGAAAATTTAATTTTTAAAGCCAAATCATTTATAAATATCAATGCAATTTCATTTATAAATATCGAGGTTGGATTCTTGTTGTATACCAGAGATGGATAAAGGCTATTAGTATATATATAAATATCAGAGATGGATAAAGGATAAAGGCCTCTTCCGAAAGTCGCCATTCTTTCCTATCACCCGCTTTTATCATCCATGTTTACCGGCTATCGAGGCAATGTCGTCAACCAATCTTTTCTATGGCCTTTTAATACTATTTTTGTGTCACCATGGTCTCCACATTATTTTTTTGTGTGTCCACCTGTCATCATTTTTCCTCCCTAAGTCTCCTGCCCACTGCCATTTTAACTTTGCTGTATGATCCATGATATCCACGACTTCGGTTCAGCACCTTATTTCTTCATTTATTATTGTGCTTCTTAAACATACACCGAGCATCTGTCTTTCCATGGATCGTTGCGTGTATTTTAGTTTCTGGCTACTTTTCGGTATCACAGATGCGGTTCTATGAACCGTCAGTCCGTAAAGTCCAAAAGTCGTCACCGGACACAGACTTGTCTTTTTAAGCATACCGGGACTTGTTTATTTTCTAAAATATATTTAAACTTGCCAAAAGCAGCCCCTAACTAAGCCCTTTTCCTTTTGGCAACTCCCTTGTCTGGTTATTTTGACCAAGTTTGACTTTGTGTCATAGATATGTGTATTTATCTACCACTTCGATTTCATAATTGTTAATAAAAATGTCTCTCCTTGTTAGACTCATAATATTTGCTTTATGAATATTCATTTTCCAACCAATCCTGATAACGATAGAAATTATAATTTTATTTAACATTTTCTACCGAAATAATTAGGTGAAAACATTACACAAAACTGATGTATACGTATTTCTTGAGAGTTTCTGTCTTGCAATAAATGTACATTTATGCATATTTTTATTTATCTAAACGCGGTTCTATAGTCATATTATTAAAAAAAAACTCTGAGACATAAAACCGATAACAAATTAGAAAGAAATTGATTAGACATCTTTCGATGTTGAATTTAAACGCAATTTTGCATATGACTTTGATGTAGTTTTTATAAACATAAAATAAAAATAACTTTTTACCGCATCGAAGGAATTGGTATGCAAATTGAAGGGGAACCTTAGAGATTATTAACATAGAGGCAAGATTATCAAGCTTTCGTTTGAGAAGTCAAGGAAGCAATTGGTTATTACGGTGGTATTGGAACATTGTATAATTATTTAATATTAAAATATGTGTTCTATAAAGAATTAAACGACTTTAATACGAACATCGAAAAATTTGAGCACAAAACCGCGAATTTATTATCAACTGATGTTTAAGTTGTTTCTCTATGGAGCACCATAATTAACCATTTTAACTAACGCATTTCCATAAAGCAATATCTTGAGTTGTATTCTTGTGGAACTGAGATATTGCTTGATTTATTTATTTCAATATGAAAAAATCTGTCTAGCAAAAGAAAACCATACTTTTTTAAATCCGTACTTTTGTGAAGCTTATGTAATGTATTTTGAAATGGGTAATATAACTCAAATTCTCAAATTAATAGTTGTCTGTCTATGAAACTGAGCCATCGATAAATAGTGCTTAGATTAGATTCCTGACTAATTTAATATTAAATAATTATACAATGTTCCAATACCACCGTAATAACCAATTGCTTCCTTGACTTCTCAAACGAAAGCTTAATAATCTTGCCGCTATGTTAATAATCTCTAAGGTTCCCCCTCAATTTGCATACCAATTCCTTCGATGCGGTAAAAAGTTATTTTTATTTTATGTTTACTTTTTAATTTTATGAACATAAACTATATTTAAAAAAAAATTCTTTAATCAACATAATCATCTCAATAATAATAATAATAGCTGTAAAAATACCAAATAAATAAATAACATTATAAATAACAATAAATAAAATTAGGTGTGGTAAGAAAGTTAACAACGACTGCAGTCTAAGCCTACGAACGTGAGCTGCTCTACGAACTTTGTGAAAAATCTAATCATTATCAAATTAACCGGATACTGGAGGTTGGTTAAATTAAAAGTAGGCATAAACATCAAATTTAGTTGGGAAGATGTATGAAAGTTGAGAATGTATGTCAGTACAGCAGTGTGTAACGATCTATCGTCTTTGCCTGCCTATCCACGCTGGGAAAGGGTGTGAATGTACGTTTTATATGATTCTATTTCACTCAGAACTGTATTCTTCACCTGTCTGGATACAGAATTTGATAAATAAAGTATAATAAATTGTGTGCACAATAATTGTTTTTTCATTTACGTTATGGAAAACGTGAATATACATAAGCTTATTAGATCTATATATTTTAATGGATTTCGTTGCTGTATTATTTATATTTTTTTCTGAATAAACTAAAGTATAAATTAAATGCCGTCTTTCATAGTCATCCAAATTTTTTGAGTTACTTTTATCAACCCTACTGTTTGTTTTATTTCCATAGAGCGTTATATTATCTGATAACTTCCAAATTCATGCGGTATTTCGAATATTTGTGGGTAGTTAGTTACCAGTTCCATAGAGCGTTTTGTCTAAGATAATTTTCAATTTTCATTACGTTATGATAATTTTCACATATAATTTCATTCCTAAAACTATAAACTATTGTGTACATATTTCACTTAAAAGGAGTCCAAACTTTGGTCAGCCATTTCTCAAAACTAGTCATTTTTAGTTATCGCTGTATGGAACTGAGCCGTCTATATACATATACATCATATATAATAGGTACGTTGATTTAATTACAAAATATGTTGTACAGTATCTAGAAGGTAACAAGTCTAGGCGAAAAAGAGCAATTTGTTTGTATCTTAGCTTATTCTTTGTACCTATTGGTTTTACTTTTTTATGTACATTTTAACGTCTTGTGCCGTGTGATAGTTAATAAATAAAATAAAATACCCATTGAATTTCGGTGAATTGATTAAAAACAATCATGTTTAATTTTTAAATTACCTTGGAATTTTTTTCTTGCTACTATTTCTGCTGATATCAAAACGTTTGAATGTTTATTTTTAAGCAATGACGCGACGCTGCCGCCATATAAAAGTGAAGTGAGATAATAAGCCTCGGAAGCTGGTTCGATTTTATGGAGAAGACATCATTGGGCGTAAGGCGTGAATAGAAGGTAGATAGTTGTCAGGAACAGGCTTAAGTAGCGACTGTTTCCTGGAAACTAACAAAGCCTTCCACAGTATAAAGAACGAATTATAAATATATTACAACTAAATATCGAGATATAAAAGCCTTGTATTGTAAAATGTACTATACTTTTGGATGCGTTCATTATGTTGTCAAATACATAAAATGTTTTTTTTCTATAATGCTGCCGGTCTGAGCATAGTGAAAGCGCTTGCCTAAAACGAGATTTGGAGATTTTTTCGTGTTGTTGTCTTGACCAAACTTACTGTAAAACATATTTGAAATAATGTGATATAGCATAGAACATTTTTTTCCTCTTTATTTAGGCCTTTTACCAAAAGACTTTGATTAATGCCGATAATGGTTATGACAAGTATTAACTTTTTATCTTGTTTTAATTAACTAGTTCGGTTGTATTGTGTCGCATGCAATCATTATTTATATGGTGCACTGCAAAACCCACTCAGTAAAAAAATCAGCCGCGTGTAACGCGTTGCTAGAGGGTTATAATCCTTTAATCACATACCTAGAAAATTATGTACAATCATAACGTGTAGACAGGTGTCTCAATGGAGGCGCACGCTCGTGTATTGTACACATGCAGTACAGAAATTTAACAAAGCACTTTACATTGATCCTTGTGATGTGAAAATTCCGGGGCGTAGCACCCACCAGAACTTTCACATTCACCGACAAGATAAGTCAAGTAAAACATGAAACTAAAATAACCTTTTACCAAAATAAATCCCCTTCATCACATGTGACTTATGCACCACCCGATCCCCCAAATAAAACACCCCTTTCCTAATCAAATACTCATTTATTGAAAAATATTTATTATATTATTTATTATTATTATTTATTTATTATATTACTTATTTATTGGATTATTGTTTGCAGATGACATGAAGATTTTTAGGACTCAGTTACTGAGATGCGGGATTTGGGTGTGATTTTTGATCAGAAATTGTCTTTTATCAGTCACATCAACGATATTAGTAGTTGATCTTTGAAGACGCTTGGGTTTATTTTGCGCATCACTAAGGACTTTAAAAATATAAACACTTTAAAAATTGTATACACCTCCTTGGTGAGAAGCATCTTGGAGTATAATTCTACAATATGGGGCCCTGATTATGCCTCTCACCAAATTACCATAGAAAGAGTTCAGAATAAGTTTTTTAGATATGTTAATTTTAAATTAGGAATACGTAATGAATTTCGTAACTATGATTATTTATTAAATATATTAAATTTGATTAAATTTAGGGACAGGAGAACTATTAATGATTTATTATTTCTATTTAAAATCGTTAATTCAGTATTGGACAGCCCTGAAATGTTGGCCCTCATTGGTTTTAAAGTACCAGTTAGAGTGACTAGGCTAGTTCAACTTTATCACTGCAACAATCATATCTCAATATATTCTAGCAATTCAGTTCTGAATCGTCTACATGCGCTGGGTAATTAACATTCGGATTTAGGTGACATATTTTTATTGAAATTTCCAGCTAATAAACATTTTAGTGTGGAATCAATATTTTAATTATGTTCTTTCTAAGTAAGCATTGAAAAAGTTGTTACTGTATATACTATACTGTAAAAACTTATGTATGGATGTAATGTAAAAGGTACTTGTACCGTTGATTCTTGAAAAATAAAATAAAAATAAATAAAATAAAAAAAGACGAGAAAAAAAAAACCATGTTGAAAGTTCAAATTAAAAAGGGAGATAAAATATAGAATGCGTAACCTAAAGAGGAGCCCAAACGTAGGAAAACCATTCAATGACTATTGGGTATTAAGTTAGCTACAGTTTGCAGCAAAACAATGGGCCGTACTCAGGTCGAGAATTGCCAAATGGATTTTATTTTGCATTGTAAATACTTTTAAATATGTACCTGTGTATTTATTATTGCAGGGTTACTCCAATTTATTTTTCTATAATTCGCCTATATTTATTTTATAAAACTAAAAATACATGTGTGTGTTTATTTTTTTTTATTTGTTCATCTTATTCACAATATACTTATGTTACATTTATTGAGACATAAATCCCAACTCCATGGAACCAAAGTCCTGTGTTGAGTTTGTTTGTTTGTCCGTCACATCTCCAAAACGGTGAGTCGTAGCGGCCTGAAATTCGGACACGTCATTTTAGGTACGATTTTAAGGTTAACGTTGCTATTTTCGAGTAAAATTTGAATCAACCTCTACTCGCTAAAAACTCAAACTTTATATAGATGCCAACTGCGGCCCTGACATATTGCCTATAATCAACTGTCATTATCAACAGTAAACATACTTTAATTCACAAATTTATCCCCTAAATTGAGAAAAAAAAGTATCTGAAGTAAATATGTTGATATAAGGACAGTTTTTAAGCAACATAATACACGTGTCGGGTGTCGGGACAATAAATGCCAAAAATCAATGTAAATTATGGGAAAATATTCAGAATCAATTACCTGTGAAAACTGAATTTTTAACATATTTGACGCTCCTACTGCTGCAACCAAACATATTGCAATTCACCATAGTCAATTTTTATTTAATATAACGTAAATATCCTAGTTATTTACCAACAAAGTCAAGCGCAGTTACAAAAGCATCCGATCGAACCGTTATGTTTATATTGTCAAATAAAACAAAATGGTTACCAATTAGTTGCTAACCAACAAACCAATATCGCTTGCGTTCTATGAAACATAGTGATAAGGCTCTCTTTCTAGGTTACGCATTATTATTCTGAGGAATATACAATAATATAGGAAATATAAAAACACGATACGATTGCAACAAACAGACGGGTACAACGTACGGGTAGAATAACTTACGTTGTTCTACCTGTACGTTGGCTTGCCTGCTATTAGCTGGTTGGACAAACGTTTTTTCGTACATAATGACACACGCAATTTATTTTTGCCTTTTTTGAGCTATTTATATATTCGTTATAAGAGTTAATTTTTCGTTTAAACTCTTGTGATTGCCACGCGGTTTTGTTCTGCTCAAATAAAAATCGTGCAAAAATCACTTCTCTAGTGCCGCAATTCATGGCGAAAATACCGGAATACGTCCTTATAAAGAAAAGCCAGTGCGCGATTTACCATGGGCCCTCTAAAGTTATAACAACCCATGCCCAACGCGAATTTAGTCATTTTTTAACCGCCATCCGAGTTTTGAAGTGAGCTTGACATTTAGTTCGAAACCAAAATAAATGAAAATAATAATGTCTAATTGTGTTGTGGAAGCGTGCAAAAACTGTTTGGATAAAAATAAAAAGACTTTTCATTGATAAGTAGATATCTAGGCATTTGTTTATGATTGAATTCCAGAACTAAAAATTAATAATATTCCCGAACGTTGACTTGCCTACTTTAAGCTGGTTCAGCAAACGTTTTTTCGTAATTAAGGACACACATTATATATTTTTCCCCCTTTTTAGCTATTTATATATTCGTAATAATAGTTAGTTTTTCGTTTTATTTCCTCATGTAATTGGCTAAGAGACCGTTGAGACGTTAAGACTTTGTGCTCAAATCAAAATCATGCAAAAATAACTACTCTAGTGCCATAATCCATAAAGAAAATACGCGAATACGTGTTAATGAAGAAAAGTCAGACGGTGTTTTAACCTGAGCATTCTAAAATTATGACACTAAACTCACGCTTAACACAAAAGAGATCACCCAGCCTCCATTTATTTTTGGGCTTATTTTGAATGTGCCGGCCATCAATATGAAATTTAAAATTATAAAAGTATAACAAAATAAACCCTTTTTATTACTAGACTAAAGTTCAAAGTCAAGCCTGTGAGATAATATTCAAACTCAAAACATCTATTCAAAAGGGGATCTCTATTTACTTCGAGGGCGAATCCAGTCCCGGCATGTCCGTTTACGAACATACAACGTGTATACGGGCATAGATAAAGCTTTCACAGGCAGACAAGCTATTGCGCACTATTATTGCTCCTGCCATAATGGCAGAAGAACTATTGGCTGCTGCTCTCATGTGATGTGTATAGAATGTGGTACATGGGGTATGCAAGGCACCTGCCTGCTATAAACATTCCTGCTGAAGGGTTAGTAGATATATTTCTTAGATCGGGAGAATTCTAGATGATAAAATTAAAATATTTAATGCTGTGATTATTTTTATTTCTTTGTTTTATTTTCCCCCTGAGCCTTTTTATAATGCATGTGAGACTAAAACGCAGTTAACTACGATTACACTACTTTATATAACACATTGAACAAAACAAAACTGCTTTACACCTATGCTAAGGTGAGGAAAGTACATTCTAATTTCAAATGCAGAGAATAACCCGAAGGTGAAGACAATAGAATGTACTCTCCTCACCTTAAGGTTTGTCTCTGCATACGGGTATAAATATTCAAACCTAAATAAAATCTCAGAGAATCGACTTAAAACTTTGGTATAGTAAAAAAAATATAATTAAAATGCTGATTTCTATTTAAATAATGCGTTTATATTTGTTGGCTGGCAAAATAAAGATAAGCCCAATTTGGGTGATCTCCTTAAGTCATTCTTTGACCGTCAGCTGGGTTTTAACGTAACCTTGATATTTAAATCGAAACAATCGAAAAATGAACTAAGATAGACCAGATCTTGTCTTGAGGTAGTAATTATATTTTTTTGTCCTAGCTTTAATTTTATTAAGTTATATTTGATTTAATTTGTACATGTATTAAGTAAAAGAAAATTTATTTATCATTGTTGGAATGAACTGTATAAGTCCATCAATAATTAAAGAAATAAATAATAATGAAACGAAAACGACTGTGTCGTGAAAGCGCGCAAAAACTGTGAAAAAGATTTTACGTAGGTACATGTTTATGATTGAATTCCTAAACTAAAATTATTAATATTCAAATACCCATTGAATTTAATTGGGTACTTAGGTACTTGTTTATGGCTGAATTCCAAATCATAAGATGATTAATTTTCAAATAAAGAATTCAAATAAAAAAATATTTTTGCAAATGTCAAACTCTGAGCTACTTACTAACAGTGGTGCATTCTGTGTAAGAATTCGCTTTTCTAAAATGTACCAAATGTCAGTTAAAATTATTTTAGCATTACTAAAAATCTAAATTTATTTCAACAGAGAGGGAAAACATTTTTGAGAAGGAAATATGGAAGTCTAGGCATTTACAGGGCTTATGACCTCAACTCAACAGATGGAAGAGTTGAAGAAATGTGGATGTTCAAACATGGGCAGAATGGTGAATGTTACACAGAATGGTGAATGTTACACACAGGTCATAAGCCCTATAAATGCCTAGACTTCCATATTCCCTTCTCATAAATGTTTTCCCTCTCTGTTGAAATATATTTAAATATGAACAACTCCCTAGCTGCTCCCTAATGCTCATTCAAGGTCCACTGGATGTTTTACAGCAGTCATTTTGTCAGCAATAGCTGAATTATTTAATTTGCTTCCCTACCTTTTCGACTCAGTAATACTCCCTGACTTCTTGTTACGTGTAATAATTCTACTGACTGTCGCCAAACTCATTATAATCTCGGGTGGTATTTTTCTTCCAGTTTTCGAGGTATGCTTAGACATTGCTACTATCATTGAAAGCTTAATCAAAGATGTATTTATATATCTTTAAAGACACAGTTGAAATGACAAAAAAAATATGAATAAAAAGAAACAATGCAAAAACCAGCTCAATTCCTTAAGCAATCTTGAAAATGTGTATTTACAATCTAGGATACAGTCCAATAATAATTCATCAAAATAGCGACTGTATAGCCAAAGTAATTGAAAAATGGATTCTAAAGTTGAAAATACAATACAACTTAAATGAATCTACTCGGCACTGTACAAAGCCCGGATGCAAAAGGAGAATGGTTACCGGGTTACTGGGGTAAAACAAAGTAATGGCACGTATAAATTCTATGGTGACTAACGGAGAATAATGGACGAAATACCTCATTCAGAAAAAAGTGATAATATTAGAGGATTTCAATGCAAGAATCGGCAATGATGTTTTGAATGGAAATAAACAACGGTTTAACTAAAATTTAAATGCTTTAAATTCGTACCTACATGGACTTTCAAAAAATCATTATTGTTTAATATTAATATTGAAAAATACGTAACATTGTAACCTACGTTTTTCAAATGAATATTTAAAATAATATCTATATATTTTAGGGAAGATATAATATGTTTTACAGAATTCTTTTTGAGAATTTTCCCCTTATTATTTTTAATTATTGAAGGTTTCTTTTCAAACATAAGTATTTTTTCTATTTTTTTATTTTTATAACGGTTATTTTGCAGTAAAACTTAACTTTAAAACGTACGTTTTTTGCCCTTTCCTAACTGTAATTTTGTTTAATTTAGGCACCTTTTTACTATTTAATTTGTTGCAACAGAGAGGGAAAACAACTTTTCAAAGATAATCCGGGAAGTTTAGGCATTTTCAAGGCTTAGGATCTGTCATTGGATGGCACTTTACACACTGTGTAACATTCACCATTCTGCCTATGTTTAAACATCCACATTTTCTCAAATCTTCCATCTGTTGACTTTTGCTTTTGCTTGATGATGTAAAACTTTTCGATAATCACAGTTTGAGTAGGTATGAGTGGTGGTAAAAGTTGGTTTGCAACCAGTAGTCTTTGGGTAAGTCTGCAACTTTTGGGTGCGCCGCCGGTGATTGGCCTTGAGGGTCACCTGGGGGCGTCTGGTGCTCCAGATAGTAGATACTAACGTTTCCTAAAGGGGTAACTGAATGATGGACTTATTTATTTATTTTATTTATACTATTTAGTAAAGAAAGAAATATAATCAATTCCTTATGAAGAAAAAACAGGTTGCTTGCTTGTACGAGTGAATCCGAAGAAAGACATTTATTCTTTAAAAGGGATTCGGGTATGTGGTGGATGCTTTCGATGTTGACTTTTGTAAAGTAAAAGAGCTGAAACCTTTAAATGCGTATAATATGTAGGATAAATATATTTTTTTTTTACAGATTTTACATTTCATTTTTGTGAATACTTTGTTGAAGTTCTTATTTTATAAATAAATGCTTTTATCGAATTCTTGAAAATTCTAACATTACATAATATTCATTTAGTGCGTCCCTATAAATAATGAAGGAAAACCAATTTTAAAAAAACAACTTGTCATTGATGAAAAGTTTATTAAAAATACCCAATGAATATTTATTATTTCGATGAATTTTTTCAATGGAAACTGCTAACACGAAAGATTTACGTTGGCCTCGTGGTCAGCGCGTTTTCCTACCAAAAAGTCTCGAGTTCTATTTTCGATATGGTTGATATGAAATATTTATTTAGAAGAGTGATTTCACACCAGAGTTTTGTATAATCCCTGGACTGGCACCTGGAGCGTAAGACTGATCATCTTATCTTTATGTAACAAAATAAATCAAGATAGACTGCGATTGGTGTACTTATGCAGTGCCCTATGCACCATTAGGTGCAGAAAAGGAATGATGATGATAATGAACTGCGCGTTTGTATTTTTTTACGCACCAAACACCTTAAATCGGATTAACTACTAATTCTCCGAAGAAAACTGAAATCATGTAAAAATCAAACAAAAGCTGACGTATCGTAAACAATTGTTTTACGTGACGATCGATATTCGACGATTTATTAAAATGAGAACAATTTTTATATTTTTATTTTTTTAAAAAGAGAAATATTTGCGTTTTTATTATTTACCCAAACATTTCTATTTTGGGACCATTTTCAACGAGTTGTAAATAACTCGGTATTAGAAAAATTATTGTTAAAACGTCGGCGTCGTTTTCTTTTCTAGAACACAGTCCGTGACGTTTATTTCCCCAAAAGGGTTTCTCCTCTAGCACAACGGCGGGGAAATATCAAACTTTAGACTTGCTTACATATATACTCGTACTCGTACATCACCAGGAATGGATAAAACATGAAAACAAACACTTCTTACCTCGTAACTGGAAGTTATTTGCAGTTGATAGAATACGGGCAGGTAGACAATCGCCATAGTGATAGAGACAAAGGTTTCCGATAACATTATCATCCAATATTGTGTCCCGTACGTGTACATTTCTGCTGGAAGACCGAGTAGAGATATTCCCGAAATGTAACTAGAAAACAAAATACCTTCAATATTACATCGGTATATAGGATTGTGGAAGCAGTTCATTGTAAGACACATGATAAATAAAAGTTTTAGTGTGCTCGCTATTCAAATATAATAAAACTACAAATATACACATGTATTAACTCAGTATTAAAAATACTGAGTTAAATACGGGAGTGAGACGTTTGCTCAAATTATGGTTAATAGAAAAAAGTTTTTTGTATAAGTGATAGTTTTTAATTTTTGATAATGTAATATGTAATGTTTTTCAAGTAAAATTATTGTTAATGTAGGTTAAGTGTGAATAACCGATCCAATTTATAAGAACCTGCTGACGATTTGTACGTATGCAACTCAGCAAGACATTAATTAAAAATAAAAAAAAATGCATTTTATGTTATTATTAATTGAATCAGCATTCACTTCAGTTTCAGTGCTGCAGAGCAGCGTTTATTTTATGATTAAAAAATACATATAAGAATTTGTTACCCACTAAGTCTTAAGACTTTTCGGCGGGACGCATTTTTTTTTATGACAGGTTTACATTACATTTATTTTATTTGTATTTTACAGATATATTTATAAACAGGCACTATAAAGTATCTAGAAGATATTTCTTCAGTTCTTTTTTTTCATTTGAGGATTTTTCATGTTAATGATGGTTTGTGGGAGATCATTGAACAATCTTGGAACAACGCAATTTAATGTTCGCTCTCCGAAGTAATTTGTAATTCTTGTTTTAAATTATTATGAAAATAAAACTTTTTTATTATTGTTACACAATTTTATTATTTTACAAGAACACTACTACAGTTTCGGGAGAGCACTCTTCCCATCGACGGGTGATAATAAACTAATATAGTACACACACAATATCGTCATAATCCACTTGCCATCCCCGTAGACATGGACTCGCGTATGTTAACACCCCCTAAGCCCGTTGTACGTCTTCCTACATACCAAGTATTAGTTTTAATTATTGTAACATCTATTAATGTGCTAGATTTTATGAACTAAATTCCACTTAACATTCTTTCCGTCATTGATCATGTTTCCGTATCTGTACATTTGAAAACTACTCATATTTATTCTAACACCTTAAATAAGTTAAATAACAACCCTGTATCAGGTTCCATTAATGATTAATTTACACTTGTATGTTTATGAATTTGTATAAACCAATTTAATTTAGAGTTAAACTTCGACCGGGTTCGAGGTTACTTCCTCATCGTCACGAATTAAAGTTTAATGTTCTTAAAATAAATATTTTAAAAATCTTTGATTATTGAGTACATGAAAATAACATTTTTATATGTATAAATTGTATGTATTTATTTGATATGTAATATATTTTCTTTACTAACTTTGTATACTATGTGGAAATCTGTTATTAGTTCTGAGTTTATACACTATATCTGTTTGTTTACTAAAAATATGTATGTAGAACTGTTGATTTCCCAAATAAAATAAAATAAAAATAAAAATAAAATACCACAAAGTGAAAAATGTTTTTTTTTTCAATTTATTATTAACATACAATATTACATTGTTATTATTTTTAAAAACATTATTTTTTTTTACAGGACTCACCAAGCCAATTAATATGGCTTGTCGGTAAAGATCCTTTACATTAAAACACATGATAACACTACATAGTTGTATAATAATAATGACTACTAACTTAAGTATAAGGACCGAAAAAAAAAATATGTTTTCAAATAATATTTGGAAAAATGTAAAAAAAAAACAAAAATTAGGTCAATGATATCGCAATTATAAGATAAAAAATAAATACAAAACCGGAGTATCAAAATTTAAAACAGAAGTGTTGATAACATTAACTGATTATTTTTTTTGTTTTTTTATGGTTTATATAATAACACCGTGAACAATATTCTATACATACTATATTAGTTTTATATCACTCATCGATGGGAGAAGTGCTCTCCCGAAAATGTAGTAGTGTTCTTGTAAAAGCATTTTATGTTACTTATTGCCTATTGTTTACGGTATTCCATTCAAATTAAATAATCATTTAGATGACAAGAGTTAGTCTCTTTTTTTGGAGAGTTACAGTTATAACATTTACTAGATGTATAAAAGTAGATTTGTATAGAATTTAAAAAAATACATTTACCATTTATGAAATATATTGATTAATAAAAAAATTAAAAAAAATAATATTTGAATATAAGTCAAAAATACTTGGTACACTTTTATTTACATGACCAATTAGTTCTTTTAGTAGTTTAAAGATGCTCTTTAGATTGTAAAAGGGCCTATCGTAGGTCAAAAAATTCAAATATGTTATTATATACCCGAAGTAAATAAGTAGCGCTATTATAAATTTTTACCAAGTATGCCTAAATGTTTGCAGACAAGTACTCTTAGCCTTAGAATTTAAATGTTGTTTTTATAATTATTTTAATGCCTTCAAGTTTATGTTTATTCCTATTGCTTTTTATCTTTCTTTTTTGTAATTTGCGTGCATTAAAGCCAGTTGCAAAATAAAACAAAAAAACATCAATAAAGTCAAATAATTGTTGCGTTTTCGTCAAAATGGACAAAATAGTTTGCACAAAAAAGTAAAATAAAACTTTTGTCAAAAATTCTTTAACTTTAACCTTTCTTTAAATTCCTTTTTTATGCAACTGGCTTGTACACAGTTGTAAAGGATTACTGGCACGGCAACGTTTCCTATTTTTTTTGCTGAGGAAGAATACTTATCACCACCTGCAATTATGTATATCAGCAATACTTATTTACATTTTATATTAAATTGACTATTTTTGTATACATTGCTAGTGATGTGTGATTGCTTTAAAATAAAATATAAAAAATAGCAAAAAATAAAACCGTTAGCATGTTTTCTGAAAACTTTTACATTAAGTTTTTACATGCTTTGTGCTTTAATTTAAAAAAATGCTTTTTATTCACTTTTTTATTTGAATATCAGCGGGCATGGATAGCCAGATGAATGTCCGTTCTAGGGGCCTTACATAGCAAAATAATAACGATTGAAATTTATTGCACCAGAGAGAGAAAACTTTTTTGAGAAGGGGATATGGAAGTCTAGGCATATTTATTGTATTTTCATACATAATAAGTATTAAAAACCAAGACTTTCAAACATGAAAAGACCAATGAAGTTTTCATGAATTATGTAAAAGATGTAAACATTAAATGTAATGATATGACATGTCATTGGTTAGTTTAGGTGGCTGCAATAAGAACTGTTTAATATTCACTATTCAGCCTATATCTGAACATTCACATTTCATAAATTTTCCTCTCAACTTTTTAAAATAGCTGAAATCCTTATTGATGTGGCTAAGATTTTTTTGACCGAATTCTTTCAACTTATTTATGACCAAAAACACCTGGAAATACTTTGAATTCGTTTAATAAACAAACATTTGGGTATATTTTTAATATTGTTGAATAATTACTACACTACGTATGCAGCCAATGAATTCCAAAATTATGAGAATTGAATTGATTGACTAATTTTTTTTTTATTTTACTACATTGAAAATTTATAGTACAGAACGCCCAGGCTTGAGAAAAATTTTTTTTTTTTTTTGTTCTCACCGGAATTGAATTCTAAACCTTTCGCGGGTGGGTAAAGTATCTTTCCATTAACCACGGAGGTCACCACTAGCTACAAGTAGCTTACACGGCATATTATATATAATTTTTCCCCAATCTATATAATAGACATATAACACTTTATAACACGTCGGGTTATATTTTGAATATGTTTATTAGTTCAATTTATACATAAAGCACGGTACAAGCACAAGAAAATTAAAGAAATTCACTATACCGGTTGACAAACACTGACTTTACATATCGAGGAGCGATGGACTTATTGTTTCTCGACACGGGGGTGATTTATGAGCCCCGGAAGGCCAAAGCAAAAGAACACGTGGTACTTGGGATAGCCGAGCTTTCTATCAAGTAACCTGATGCCGTGCACTGTGCTCAGAAGTTTAACAGCCAGCATTCGTATTTAACTGAGAAGGTACCAGAGATCAATTACTATAATATGTGTTAATCAAGTTATGTGTCGTACCAAAGAACCCCGTGAACCAATTAAGGTATTCGACCTGGTAAACGGTGGCAGATCAGTATAACAATGACTGTACGGGGTAAGAGTCAAAGCGTGTCCTAGTATCAAAGAGTTCCAAACATGGAAAGCAGGCTGGTTGGGCCAAAGAAGCCCTTAGTAGGTGTCTTAAACCAGAAAGTACCCAAAAAGATAGGTAAGCAGAATAGCAGAAAGACGACCCAGAATACTCTGATTTCTGACTTTGACTTTGAACTCATTGCTATTAGAGTACCGGGTCACAACGACCCCTTTTTCCTTCATCTGCCTCATAAAGGCCAAAATTAAGAGGGGATGATAAATTTTGAGACCTCGCGGGGCCTGCGGTAAGCGCGGGTGGCTAAGGGATGTCATAAAGGTATTGCGTTGGAACGCGAGAGTATGCAAACCTACTGCACATATTAGACACGACGTTAATACGTAACTAAGTAGTGAGAATAGGAAAGCAAGATGTGAAAAAATGTAAAGGGATTAAAGCGGGTGCTATAACTTGAGATTAAAATATTTATTTATTTACCATAGTAACTTTAACAATTATCTTATACACGTACATAAAATTTTAACACATACATTAAAATAAACATATTGTGAGGTAAAAAATAAAAAGAAACAACGATATTAGTCAAAACGTTGATTATATACACACGGTAAAAGCAAAAGCTTTATGTAAAGCAACTAAATACATGATAATAAATGTTATCTTTAACTCTCGTGTGGCTGTGATGTCAAACTAGTCTACGTACGCTACAACACTTGAAATATTCCTCTTATTTTTTTAATGATGGAGTTGTATTTTTTGTGATCTTCAAACTGAAATTTTCAACCCGGATCGAGAAAGTTAAATTTGTCTAAATTTGCAGAATGTTAACACAAAAAATATGTGTCCTTGCTATGCAAAGAATGAATGAATGAGTGACGCCAATACAGCAATAAATCTGTATAAGAGAGAAAACTAATTTGGAACTTCTAAAAAGAAAAACAAGGACGCTGTTCTGTAGCCGCTGTTTATCTGAAAATGATCGAGTCAGTTATTGGCAGTGAGCGGGGGTGCACGCATGAAAGATATCACCGATCAAAGGAAGTAATTTTCCTTTTAAAATGTAAAAATTAAATAGGAATTAATTTCAAAGAACCGAGTTGAGTCATACATAAATTATCAACGGTTTTCAATTATTCTTTTTAATTTATGTTTTAACTCTCAGTTTTGCGTAAAATTATTATTTATGATTTTTTATTTAACATGAAAATTCGTTTGTATTTTTCATCCAATAATTATATATTATTCCTAACAATTCATTTAAATAACGTTTATTTAAGTATTAGTATATGTTTCTAAAATTTAAGATGTACGTTTGTACACTATTATTATTATGATTATTTGTTATTGTTATTTAAAATATCTGATAAACATATTTAGTGTTGTAAAATATTGAATTTTTATATAAACACTTCAGCTCATCACAGGTTTTCAATACAAATTTTTGTAAACAAGTACCGGTTCTAGGCAGTTGATCAAGTTTCATGGATATTTCAATAGAGATTGAAAAGTTTATTTTAAATAAATTATCTAACGTTGCTTCTATTTTAGAGGTTATTCAGCAAGTGAGAAAGTTAGGGTATGGAAAAAAGTTAGGAAAAATATACAACACCAAGAGTAATTGAGGAAAATCTACTATGGATTTTTTCGAGAAGGGAATATTGATGTCTAGGTATTAACATCAAGCAGTCATTAACTGTAGCTGATATCTGCAGATCATATTATGGTCAATGTTCCTTGGATTTAAATCTTGGATTTGATTTTTACCTTGGATTTGAGATTTAAATCTTGGATTTGAATCCTTTACAGTCAGCTAAAAGAATGCTCGGGACATATTGAAACACTCTAAATACAAAAAAGAAGTAAAAATATATTGATAAATGGAATTGCAATTGACCTAGAAACTATGGTCACCCTGTAATTCAAGCTACTTACACTTAATTGAGATTTGTAACAAAAAAAATCAATTATATATAGCATTTTAATGTCAAAAGTCTATTTTTAAACTATTCTTTGTGCAAAAAATAAATCAATCAAACTAAAACTTAAACTGTAAAACACCTTCCTCGGCACGGGGTTTTCTAATGAGGAATAAATAGTTTATTCAATTTTATAATTTGTTTTGGAGAAGTATAAAATAAATTGTGATATATTCAAACTGCCTTCACTTTAA
Source organism: Micrasema longulum (assembly GCF_059751315.1). NCBI lineage: Eukaryota > Metazoa > Arthropoda > Insecta > Trichoptera > Brachycentridae > Micrasema > Micrasema longulum. The sequence goes on from NW_028277292.1 coordinate 1,002,131, forward strand.
ATACCGTAAACTTTTGACTGTAATGTGTCGGGAATATGATTAATACTGATTAATAATTTCATGGACCTTTTCCAACTTTGAAGAATAATTTCTTAGGAATCAATTTTAATTAATATTTTAACAATATTCTATAAGTAAACTTTGCAACGTGTATTTTTGTCTTCTTTAGTCGACCACTCCCAATTTCAGATCTATGATCCAATTTCTTTAAGTTGTCTAGCAACTTATTAATTCGATTGAAATTCCGCAGAACCCTATTTCCAACTTATCATTCATAAGTTATCTAATTTAACCTCTTTATTATAAATCTACACAAACCAACCACTCAACCATGGAATTGTGAATGAAATATCATTTCGTAATACCAAAATTTATCGAGAAACTATTCATCTTCTTTCTGATGTCAATGTGAGGTTGAAATCTGAAGATCTAATGCAATCTAATCTAAACCGCTAAATGTGACATTTTCACCATTCATATTTGGATAACCTTCACAACGTGAAACCTCTTGTAATCGTAATTGAAGCCTTCAGGGAGCTACTTATCTGTTGGAATTATCTACTGGAACACCTGGAATTTTTTCGTAAGTCAAAACCCGAAAAAAAGATTTTCACAAAATTTCCTTTTTTATCTACCGCTGTTTTTTTTAATTATTTTAATTCAAATTATAGAGTTAAAATTGTATTTCATTTAGTAGTGTATTTGAATTCTTGTTATTGCAGGTTCTAAAATCTAGTGGGCATAGATCCTTTAAAAATGTTAACTGACTATATAATATAATATAGTCAGTGAACATTTTTAACACAGCGCTCTTGAGGTGATTTCCACAAAAATGGCTCTATATAAATGATCCAACCATAATAATAACTAAATTCGATTTCTGTAAAGTATATGTTTCATTTTAAAGATTCCCATGTCAGTATTTTGTGTAATCTATAGTTTATGTCTCGACTCACGTGACTCTGCCGGCGGCTTGATGGTGACAATTTTGGTACGCGTGTAAAAAATTGCAGGTTCAGGGAGTATATTTTTAAAATGTCTGAAATTATTTATTTTTTAAAATCATGTAATCTGTTGCGACGAACCGTTCGCAAAGTGTACAGTTTATTTTTTACAACAAATATTTGTTTAATACTTGCCAAATGTAATTATATTTTTTCTGTGTAATTTTGAAGATATGTGCATGTGGGTTTGTATCAACGGATAGCATTTAAAAAAAAAAGTATAAATGTATTTAAAATATAAAACGACTTTTAATTTAACAACTTTTTTTTCTACTGACCGGTTGCAAAGCTACACAAGCTTCTTTATTAAGGTATAATTTACTATTGAATCTTGCCTATTTTATTTATCAACAATATTTTGAGTTAGTCCAAATTTTTGTAGACAAGGACTGGATTCAACTCCCTGGGGATATATATTATATTAACATATTACAACAGAGATGAACAACATTTTTAAACCAGCCATTAAAGGGTCATAAGCTCTGTAGATGCCAAGACTTCTATATTACCTTCTCTTAAATGTTCTTCATCTCTGTTGTAATATGTTATTTTATTTACAATACTGTTTACTTAATATTTAATCCAAACATATGGAGCTAATACGTCGTCTTCTTATCATGCTGTTCTTGTTATAAAGATCAGAGGTGTGTAGTGAGATGGATTCAATCTTTAAAACAAGACTGGAGTGGAATAAAGAAAATATTGTTTATATGATTATTTATTTATTATTATGAATCGCTTTTTTAGTTTTGAGATGTTCAAGTTGTCTTATTTTAAAATTTAATTTTTAACATGACGTGCTTTTAATCCAGTGTCTTTATTGTTATATAACTATTACAAACTGTTATTATTGTTATATAAACCTTTTTTTCATTATGTGATTTAACTATTGCTGACTGTTTGTTTCTGTAAAATAAATAAATAAATAGCTTTATTTAATTAAGTAATAAAATGAGGATCCTTATTTCTGATACTCGTATCATATATTTACCAATTAATGAGAAGACCGGTTATGCAACTATAACATCAATTTTATTGAAGCCAGTTTATTTTTATAACTTTGGTAGTCACTTATATTTCTATTCAACTAATAATTCTCGAGATGGATATGTCCTCGCTGGATTAGCGCAATATCCTTCATACATTTGATGTCAATTGACTGTTATATCAATCTGTCCTGAATGCTTGCTTTGATTTGATTGGAACTAATCTACATCAAATGCTGAGTATCCCGACCATTTGCCATGTAAAGATAAGGTGATTAGTCTTAAATTTCAGGTTCCAGTTCAGGAGTAATGAAATATTGCAGAATAGAACCACCTTTCCAACCAATACATCACGTTCACCCCCTAGGAATCGAACTCAGAACTTCGAGCATGGTAGACGAATGCGCTAACCACTACACGACGATACGGACTTATCTCCACTTAATACTCTTTTTCCGAATTTTTACCCGAGTTTAGCCATCGAGTTTAAAACACGCATCCTGGATTCTGGCTCTATTTCAAACACTAAATTCTTCACCAGCCAGACACGTTCGTTCACTAACGACGAAAAATCATACCAAGAAATAGATAATACACGACATTTTTTCTTAACAGTATTTTGCCAATTACATTATTTGTTATATCAGCATTTACTGAAATTAAATTTTAAATGTATTTAAAATAAAACACTTTGTACATTGACATATTAAAACACAAAGACATTCCATGAGCTCTCAAAAAATGATGACACCTGACTCATTCCCAAACGCTCAGTCATGCCCAACTCGTATGTAGCCGTTCTTCGACCAAGTTCGTGACGTTAAAAATCGAAACCAAAATGCCTCCTTGTGTCATGACAGCGTGTAAAAACCTTACGGGAAAACTTTATGGAAAAGCTTGTTTAACTTTTCTTTGATAAATATTGGTTCATGGGTGATTAACAAAGCTTATAACAATAAGTGTATAAATATTTATTGTACAACAATATTGTTGCAATTGCAAAGCTCTTCTTAGTTACAGAGATGCACTGATAGGAATACGTATATTGTTATTATTTTTGCTTTCCCCAAAATCCAGTGAAAAGAAATAAATGAGTCGAAATTATTAATAGGAATTCGAAAAATAATCTGATAGGGATCCACCAAAAACGAATGTTGATTTTTCACGCTAAAAGACAAACTTTATTAAAATTGATTTTACTCCAATTTAAGCAAACATATGCATGATCGTTGAATGCTGCCCTGGTATAAATTCAGTAATATAGATACTTTTCAAAATACTTGACTCTGTAGGGCGCGTCTATGTTTTAATATGTCAATGACTTTGTATAAATATATATAGGTATCACAAACAAATTATAGAACATAACTAGTTTCACGTGTTCTGAAGTACCCATCATCGGTTGTAGATATTAACTTGTTTAGCTGTTTTATTTTAAATGTGTTTTGCCAATCTCCAAATATTTAGATACGTGCTAGATTTAACCCTTTTTGGATTTATGACTATTTTATTTCTGTTCAGACAAAAACATAAAATTTAAATAAGGTTCAATCTATTATATGTCTACTACGTTATATTGTTAAGAAATGTATGTTAATAAATAAATAGTAGAACTTTCAAATAATTTAAATCTGGTGTATTATTTATCTATATTTATATTTATCTATTTATTTATTAACGGACATTGTCCATGTATACATGACCACATTTCTGATTATCTTAGGCAACTGAAATGGCTCAAAATTAGACAGCGGAGAGACTATCACTCCCTCTCACTTCTGTTCAATGTACTTCATAGTCCTAACGCTCCTATATACCTGTGTGAAAAATTTCAACGCTTATCAGTTCATGGTTTACCTCTTCGTTCTCATTCTCAAGGCACTCTCTTAATACCCATACACAATTCCTCTTTCTTCTCTAACTCATATAGTGTCCATGCGGCTCGACTGTGGAATCATCTCCCATCCACCATCAAAGATGTTACTACATTATCTCTGTTTAAATCACGTCTGAAGAAACATCTCCTTTATCTTCCTTAATCTCTCCTCCTTTCCTTTTTCCTCTTTCCGCTTTTTTCCTTTTTTCCATTGAGTAATAGTTTTGATTTAAGGTAATTTATAAACAAATACGTTTATTTCTATTTTTACATATTTTTCACTTTTTAATCTTTTTTTTTTTTTTTTCTATCGAATATGTTCTGTAACTTGAATTATAAAAATTAAACTTTTATTTTATTGGTTGGTTGGAAGAAATTGCCATTTGGCAATAAGCCCGCCAATGTACAAATAACATTATGTACAAAAAGTTAAATAAATACAATTTATAAGGTTTAAATATAACAATAAAAGAATAGTTTAAAACCTTTAAAAAAAGAAGCATTGACAAACATAAGGGACATCGAGACAAGATCTGGACTATTTATTTAGTGCTCGTTTAAATCGTTGTAAACTTAAACCAAAAAAGTCCAGATCTTGTTTTGAGTAAACAATACGACAAAGGCGGGTCATTGGAGAATTTAGGCCATAGTTTGTTCTATGCTGATCGATGATATTATATATGTATGTTAAATTAATTAAAAGTACCAACATAAAATCAAAAAAAGTATACAATACGATAATATTGTGTATAAGGTAATATTATTAATCCTAAAAAAAACACAGAATTTTGTAAAAAAAATATTGAAGCAAACATAAACATGATCACAATACCAGAGAAAATGTAAAAATAAGACTCCCATTTAGAAAAAAAACTAAGTCTTAAAATTCTACAGTGAAAAAATACTATGACATGGAAAAATATTTATGAAGAAAAAAAAATCGAAATTCAAAAAGAAGGTATATTATGCGCTAATGAACTTATAAATGAAATATATTATGTACATTGTTATTTTTAAAGCACACGTATAAATATGTTTATGTTCCCTTATATTTTATTTATATGATACTATGTTATTTATTTATATATTTAAAAAATATAAGTTTTCTACCGTTTCCTATTTTACATTAGGTTTATGTTATATTTTCTGTTTAATACAAATTTATTTACAAAATGTTTCTTCGGATTGAATAATAAATTGACTGTACCAATAAAAAATAAAGAAAATACAATATTTTGTTTTGGTAATCCTCGATTCCAATGAAATATTCCCTAAGACTTAAGTGATTACCGGAAAAATGTTTTTAAGCCTTAACAAGAAAGATCCTTGGTAAAAATTAAAAATAAATCATTCAAATTTCTAAAATGGTTTTTGAAAATTAAACTCACGTTTCCGTTTATTTAATATTTGAAACAGGGTTTCTGTGAATTTTTTCAAAAAATCTTTTTATAAATTCAATATCGTTAAACTTATAATTTAGATATCAATAGCGTTATAGCGTAGTAGCGTTTCCCTTTATTTCATGGATGTTTATTGCATCTGCATGTTTTAAAATAAAATTAGTGGAGACATTGATATGATCTGACGGGCGGGGAGAAACGGCCTTTGTCCACTCATCTTCCTCCCCTATATTTAAATTGCAGCTTGATTTCCATAGAAACCCTTTAGGGTAATTTCCTCCAAGCCCAGCTGACAAGTGCCCCCTGAATAGTGTAGCAGTGATGGTAGGCGTATTAGTTCGTCACCAATGATAGTGTCTTTCTGAGTTGTTGTGCCGTGTGACCATTGCTCACATACACAATTTTTTAATTTTAAGCGGTACAGCGTTGAGCTGTTGGATTCCCCCTCCCCTTTTTAGTGGGTATTTAATTCGGTGTACCAAAATTTCAATCCTAATGCATCATAAAAATATATTATTTATTTTATAAGGGTTGTTAAATTAGCCATTAGAAGCAGCCAATGCGATATGGCAAATATCACTCATTAAATTATATAACATAAACAAATACTCGTAATTTTGTTGCAACAGAGAGGGAAAACATTTTTGCGAAAGGAATATGGTGGTCTAGGCATTTACAGAAATTATTGCCTATCATCGGGTCGTTTAAGTAGCCACTTTACACTCTGTGTAACACTCACCATTCTCCCTTTGTTTGAACATCCGCATTTCCTCAAATCTTCCATCTGTTGACTTTCGTCAAGTAAAAGAGCTGAAACCATTATCATGTGGGTGAGATTCATCCACCTAAACTAATTCACCTACTAGGGAACGCAGGCAATCCAGCTGGTCTGCAAGCATTTGGACATACTTAAAACATTATTGAACATACTTGTAATACCAACCCGGACACTGGACGCTACAATGCGGTCTGAAACGTCGGTAATATTTGCTTTTGAAACACGCCATGACAATCCTAAAAGTACCAACAAATATTTGGTATAGACACTCACAGATATAATAAAACATTCCTTGGAGAGGTTAGTTTATATTTACTAATTCAGTGTATTTTTATGTATTCCAATTTCAATTCCGACGAAAAACATCATCAATGAAATTTATCCTATTTCAGTTTAATTTTATTTGTTTTTCGTTTTATTATGAACATTCATATTGTCATCATCATTATTATTCCCTTTCCGCGCCTAATAGTGCATAGGGCACTGCATTGCTTCACCAATCACAGTATATCTTAATCATTTTTGTTATGTGAATATGATCAGTCTAACGCTTCCATGGACCATGAAATATTAATTGTAAAAACACATTTATAAAAATATTTCATATCGACCAGTCGGGAATCGAAAACAAAATCTCTTACATGTTAGGCAAACGCAATGATCACTACACCACGAGGCTGACAACATTCACATTATGGTTACATGTAATATATTATAAACCCAATCGTACTGTAACTAATTTAACTCTTTACTCATAACTATTTAATTATTATGAGAATGAAGTAAAACATTATCAATTATGATTCTTTTTTGTGTGGCACTGATTGAAACCACCAAAGTCTTTTTTGTTATTTATATTTTGTTTCGAAAATATTTACTAATAAAAAATAAAATAAACACATTATTGTAAAACGTCACTTCCCATTATCTACACAAGAATTGTTTTTTTTTTTTTTTTATGTAATGAGAAACATTAATGTAAATATATTAATTAAATGTATATAAAATTTGTGGTTATTTGTAATATTGTATACGTAAAAATTAAAAAATTCGAACTTAACACGCTTTTAATTTTTGCTGTAATTTATGTATATAACATCTATACGTATACCCCAATAAACTAATAAGAATAAATGGAATGTTTTAAAAACATAAAACGCCAAAAATTTTGTCACAAAAAGTGATTGTTTAGTGTACCGATACAAAAATAGTTTTTTCACTCCTGGGAGCATAATATGCATTAGAATTAAAAACTAAATAAAATACTTGAGGAAAATAATTTTTAGCGGTTTCCCTACCAATATGATCCAGTTAGCGTGGTATTCAATTTACATATTACACTTCTCAAGCACACAGTTAATAACATCTGTACTGGGAACTAGGATATTGTAATTCATTTATAGTTGCACTTCGTGTATGAATTATTACGTGTACAGTGTCCCATTGCTGACATATGCATATATTTAACCCTTTGCACTTCGTGGAGTTTTATCATTTATATTATCCCTCAGCGGCTCTTTTTAACTGGCTTTGCGATGTGTTGATGTTTTGTAGTATTTGTATATTATTTTTTGTTTAAATATATCTAAAACGCTCCGGAGTCACGGCCAGTCACGGGTATTTTGTATTGAAACTGGTCTGATGTGCAAAGGAGTAAGACAATTTTAATGTTTTCATTGTACAGTGTATTGAACTGAATAAGGTGTTGAGCTGTACTTATGCTCTCATAGATAAAAGCTCATTTCAAAGAAGATTATTTTTTTTAACTGTATTTACACTTCTTGTTAGCAGGTTTTAGATCGGCCGACATAACCTTACTATGTTATTTGCAGTAGCTAAATGTCACTTTTTTTTACTATTTTCAAGTAATAAGCGTCTCTTAAATACTGTCGAGTAAAAAAATATTTTGTTACTACTCTAGTTAGCATAAAAAATAATCATTTTGGATTCCCGCAAAAACGGTCACTGCATTGGCTACGCCCCTAATATATCACTATTCATGTTAATTTTAAACTTTGTTGGTAACCATTTCAATTCTTAAGAAACATTGTCACGAATCTTGACGTCACAATTATCAATGTCAAATATGTCGCTTTTTTTACGGAGTTTTTAAAAAAATAATTTCTGTTTTAAAGTTGTGCATGAAAGCATCAAATGAAAAACTCAAATGCACACAGCGATCCATGGAAAGATCTATGCTTGGTGTAAGCCTAAGGGACAAAATAAGAAATGAAGAAATTAGAAACAGAACCAGAATAACGAATATCATGGATCGCGTAGAAGGACTGAAGTGGCAATAAGCAGGACATGTTGGGAGACAAGAATCTACAAGATGGACCGCTAAAATTTTAAGATAGAGCCCTTTGGTGATTTTCACAAAAATGGCGCTATATAAATTATCCAAACATTATTATTATTAGAGACCTGAGGAAAATAAGCGAGGCATCGGAAGACCTCAAAAAAGATGGTCCGACGACATAGCTGCTGTAGGGGGTAAAAATTGGCTGCAAGTAGCAACCGACTGACAAAAATTGAAGGATATGAAATAGGCCTATATCCAGCAGTAGAGAAGAGAAGGCTGAAGAAGAAGAATAAGAAAGATGAAAGCATTTCTGCGCAATATCCATATTGATTTTGAAAATACAATTGATTTTTCTAAATATATGTTTTTTTCAGTATTACAAAATACAATTGAAAAATTTTTGGAATCGGACTAGTCGTAATATTTTATTTACACTGGAAAACACACAATTCGTTGACTTAGATCTGACGCTTGTTATTGACTGACTGAAGAAAAAAAAAGTTTTTTTTTTAAATAACAGGATACCCTCTCTTTGTCCCAATACAAAATGTGCATTGTACATACAATGGAAAAAATGAACTAACGTACAGTTCAAAAATAATAATTCTAATCATTGAAATTTACTTCGACTATCTCGTTATTTTGTAGCTATTATCTACTTTTATTTTAATTTATATCAAAAACATTGTTTGAATAACTTGTCATTTTATTTTTTACATTGTTGAAATCATCGCTATATTTTATAAAAATGAAGTAAATACCTATAATTGGATGGCAGGACCTTATGGAATTTCTCTTTTTCTTTATTAGTCCCTAAGTAAAAGCACTATAACCTGTGCAACTGCTTGAATTCGAAATAAACAAAATTTCAAAAAACATGTATACTTAACGTGAGTCAAATTTTAATCACACAAGGAAAGATATTTACCAAATGTCAGACATACACCTAAAGGTAAAAAAATCACAATAATATATAGGTTGGGGAAAAAGTAATTTCGTATTTTTCGCTTTATTTCAATGCTTCTTAAAAAGTGTTAAAATCATTTGATTTAAGTCAAATAAGTGCCGTTATGTTTGATAATTTTCTGTTAACGAGAATTCAACTTTATAATACCCCTCTCGTAGAAACTTTTGTCCCTATTGGCATAAAACTCGAACAACCAATTTTCCCAGGCCTCTATTGAAAGAGCCTCACCTTGCAAGACTTGCCGCTGCCGCAGGACAGAATTTATCAGGGAGTGGGAGACTATTTCTCACTTCCACATCCAACGGAGCGCTATTTGATAAATTATGGTAACGATGATCGGATTTTGCTTGAGATGGCGCGGGAAGAGTTGAAGATCTTCCCAGATGACAGTCTCTTAGACGGCGAAGTAGGTGCAGCTTTTGTACGATGGCGTCAGAGAGCTACGGTCGAGAAAGTTGAAACTTGGAAATTTCTGCTCCGTTCTCCAGGCGGAACTGTTTGCTATCAGAGAAGCTCTGGTCTATGTTTTGAAGAAACCACCAAACAGATGGAAGAAAATAACCATCCTATTGTAATGGGCCTCAGATCAGATATCCAGAAGCTACGATGCAGACACCAGGACGTGTACATCGGCTAGATAAGGGGACACTGCGATATCCTTGGCAACGAAAAGGCTGACGAAAAGGCTCGGAAAGCTACGCTCAAGAAGACAGCCCCCAATTTCACCGATTTCCCGGTCAGTTTTGCCAAAAGGAAAATAGGAAGCAGAACTTTTCAACTCTGGAACGATCGTTATTTAAGTAAATTTACCAGAAATATTACTAAAATGGTTTTCCTTAAAATTTTCCGTGCTTACAATTTCAGGAGACAAGCTCACCCAGATTCTTACGGGTCACGGTGGGTTCGTGAGCTAACTGCATCGCTTAAAGCTCTCCGAGATCGACAGCTGCCCAGCTGAATTTATGAATATAAATTTTTTTATATAAACGAGTAGAACGTTTCATAGTAGCTATAGCATTAGGAAAGTATCTGTGAATACTAAATACTTGTGCAAGATATTCATAGGGACTTTCTGGATTATTCTGTCGTGTTTCAAAAACACATCTAGCCGACGTTTCGGACAGCATTGTAGCTAGTGACCGACCGAAGATTCTGTTTTAGCCAAAAATTGGCCGAAACTTCAGCTCTACCGAAACCTACGGTCGGTATGTGTCAGGAGCATCTAATGGCTCGCGACTCGGCCGCGTGACCTGCGACCGTTAGCTGTTTTCGGCTTTTGGTCGGTGAGTATTGTTAGTTGTCACCACTTATATATTAAATCACGTTGTCAGTCATTCAATCAAACCAAAAAGCGTTAAATACGAACAAATTTACTCATTGAATTTATGCCATTTATGAATTGCCATTTAACACTCATTTGATGAACTCAAAATTCGGTTTCGATTCCGGCATAAAATAGTGTTTCGGTCGGCCAACAATTGTAGCGACCAGCACCCGGACTGATGTTACAAGTTTGGTTAACAAATTAGAATAGAGATAGATAATATTTTTGAGAATCAAATATTGAAGTGTACACATTTCCAGGGCTTTTATGATTTGTCATTGGCTGGTTTAAGTGGCCACATAACACACTATATAACATTCACCGTTTTACCTATCTGAAGATCTGTGCTTCTTCTACTCTCCCATTTGTTGATTTTAGCTAAGTGAAAGAGCTGAAACCTTCATTGTAGTGAAAAGATTCATCTGATTGATTTATTTCACATACCGGGCAACGCAACGCCTTGAACAATTTTTCAGTTTGTATACTATTTTTCGGACTTTAATTACAATATTTTGAGTTTTTTCTAATGTTTGTAGATAACATACTGCATTTTACCCCCGAAGGAGTTATTAAGATAACTAAATTACAACAGCGATAAAGATCATTTTAGAGAAGAAAATCCAATATTTTTTCTGGTCTACAAACATTTGGACAAAATCAATATATTTTATATAATCAATACCATTTATGGTATATGTTATATAATTTCACTAGAGTCAGTATGTGTATGTATTCAGATATATTATTATTGATACCCACTTCTGTGACTTAAACATAATATAATAATAATGTAAATGATTGCTTCGACATGGGTGTAGGGGACATGGGGACATGGGAGTAGAAATATAGAAAATAATGTAAAAAATAAATAAATAAATGTATATTTTTTATCCCTGTTGAATTTGGGTTAACAGAAAAAAAAAAAACATCGGTCATTGTATGCAGTGATACAGTCAGTAGTCCTATTTCGATAGCATTCAGTCTCTCTTATTTTTCCAATTCAATACTTTATTTTTATTCCATACATAAATAAAAATCACACCTGTGATAAATTTTCCGCATTTTACGATTTTCCCACTGATGATATGTGAAATAGTAGGGAAAAGATTGCGATGAAAATGCGATCGAGTCGCAAAACTTCCGCGGAAGATTGGATGTTACAGGAAATGCATTTAATGAAGTAAAGGGCTAGGACCGCGATTACAATCGGAAGTTATGGACGTCATACCTTTACCACGACGGTATAGCAATCGACCGAGTGATTACGACGATAAGCTCCTGACCCTATCTTCAAATTTTGAGGTATACTGACTGAGCAGTATTTACTTTGATAACGATTGAAAATTTTAATTGGTTTTATTTTCTCCACATTTTTTTTAAAAAGCCTATTTTAAACACGAAAGAGAAATAAGTTTATTTTGAAGTTGAATTAAATTTTAAAGTAACTGTTAGTTTGAAAAACCTTTTAATTAACCAGTAGGTAGTAAGATTATTGTTTATTTTGCATGTTTTGCATAAACTGCCTTAAAACAGGTTGTATCTAATTAGGCAGACTAGACATGCTCCAGAGAAATCTATTACCTGACTGTATATGTAGTAGATAAAGTAATTGTTGTTTTACTAATGAACCATGATTATTATTGTTAAATATAATGTGACTTGATGCTACCATTAAAAGCAGAATCTAGCCGTTCGGTTTCAAAACTTTAGTTGGTAAAAATATTTCCATTACAAAAAATAAACATATTTTTTCCTATCTTTCAAACATCGCGTATCGAGATGTCGATAGAGCTGGCTTTGTAATACCTCGGTAGATACATAAATACGAAAAGTCAATATTACCATCGTAGATTTTATCAAACGTCATTTAAAAATCATGATCAAGCACTTTGTGCTTTAGTTGCCATTTGTTTAAATTTTTAATCGTTTCAAAGTAAACACTTTTAATAAAAAGCGTGACTTCTGATAACATAAGGCTATTTAAAATACAAAATAGAAATACTATAATTTTTTTTAATAGCATTGAACGCGTAATAAAGTTTCAGCTTCACTTGTTGGTTGAATTCGATCATTGACGTCTGAGATGACGTAATACAAACACAAATTGACATGTTGGTAGATAAAAATTTGCCATTCCGAGGAAGGTATAAGTAGTAGAAAAAAATAATATACGGTTTCGATATACGAGTATACTGATGAAGTAAACATTTATCTTCAACTTTATATCTACAGAGTAAAATTAAGTTTTCAGTATGGAAATAATAATGATAAGTATGAACTTTTTTTTTCTTAACACCTTCGATTACAGGTTACCGATGAAGATACTTTGAATTTTCATACAAATATACACATTTCCATACCTAAGTATCTATTTTACTTTATACCGTCTCGATATGTACAGAAGAAGATAGCGTTTGTAATCGCGGCTCAGTGCCGTGATTATGAACGCTTTTTTCATCTGTATATATCGAGACGGTATAATTAACTTCTGTACTATCTGTATCTTACCTTGGTATGTGTGTGATCGAAACAAGCCAATGAAATGACCGCAAACAATTAGTCCGCGTTCCTTACGTCATTAACATTTAAATAGTTCTCATTTGTAGTTTAAATAGGCTTTTGTAATAAAAAGTGCTCACTTTAAAGCGATTATAAGCTCCAATAAATCCCAATTCAAACGAAAAATGCTCCCTTGAATTTGAATTGTGTATGACTTTTGGAAATCACCTAAACGGTACGCTAAACGACCGTCTGTATGTATCTACCGATTGACTACAAAGCCAGCTCCTTTAACGTCTCGATACATACACTCGGAAATATAGTAAAACAGATGGTAAATATATAATAACTAAATTATTTTTTTAGAGTGGTAACTTTCTAGCGCCTAGATACTCTTATTTGTCAATAGGACAGAATCTAGCGACATTATTTTCACATCAAGGCGTTTGTATTGTTAAAGTGACAGCTATAACGGAACTTAATTCGACTTTAAAATTTACTTTTTTCTCTCCCATATATTTAATAGGCTGTTAAGAAAAAAAGAACTAACGTCAAAACGATTAAATTTTTTAATAAATCATAATTAAGGGAAAAATTGCTCGGTAGAACAAAATTTTTGTCATTTTTAATGCGTAGAGAAACGTATCGAGGGGTTCAAGACCCGACGGTATAATCCGATGTACTTACATCAAAACTTAATGGTGGGGTAGTGTACCTTTACAGTCTGTCGGGGGACTTGTGTCTTCAAATATGACGTCATACTGTAGCTATGTCATTTTAGAGCGTAGATATGTACCGTGACGTACGCTTCCCCTTGTTCCATATCAATGTACCTACCCAAAACTTGAAGGTGGGAGGTCGGTAGTATATCTTTATAATCGCTAGAAAGAATTTATCTTCAACTTTACCGTCAAGGTGAAGGTATGAAATCTTTATCTTCCCATCATAATCGAGGCCCTGGTACCTACATACTACGTACGAAATCGATACATGGCCGTGCAATTGAAACTTACAATTTTCCTTTATTACCTATCATATTATTTTTTACTTGTTCGTCCTCGTGACATATCTCTTATATGACCTTATATAATATAAAAATACCTTCTTTCTTTTTTTAAAATTCCCTTTCTCCTTTTATAATGTAGGTGTACCGTACCTAATTTCGTATATTTTTTTGTGACTAAATTTTTTTTTGATTTTCATATTTCATCTACCCGAATATACATTGCCACACCAATAAGGAAGTTCAGTGGTTTTTAAAAATATGTTTTCAGTTTGATTATAGACTAACAAACTCAACTGGGATTCAAAAAATAATTAATTGTGTGTCGCATTACCATCGCTATGATTTCTTAGAGTTCGTAATTTTGAAATTACTCCGCCCGTGACGTCGGGATTTGTCGTCATAAAGTTGTGCTGCTATTTAAAAGTTGAACCCCGTAACTGTCGAAATTCATTAAACGTTAAAAATAATGGCTATCCGATAGCCGGAAATCTATCACAACACATAACAATGCTATAATTGATAGGTTATTGTTCACATCAATCAGTGACGTTTCAAAGAAGTTAATTTTTTTAAACGTTTTCAAGAACCTTCGCTGTACAATTAAATTCTCCAATTCTTACCACGTGTAAGAAAACGCATTTTTATCCGATTTTCCGTAGCACTGAACTTCTTCATTAAAGTGTACCTTGATCATACTCATATAACGCAAAGGTAAGATTATTAACAGAGTTTCTCAAATAAGCCAAGGCAAAAAATTATATGTTTTAGGTAATGAAAAATATAAAAAAAACAGAAATCGATTTGTGTTACCTTTGTAACGATTTAAAAATTAATTTTATTTATGAGTAATTAGTTATATGCAAGAAAATTCGTCCCATGGGGCCTCATGTAATCGGCCCTCTGGGCCTGATTTCATCGGCCCTTCGAGTCTCGACTGGTTAGAATCTCTGGCACCTAGAAATATCGCCTCTTTGGACCTCACAATTTTACTTTAATTCGGAATAATTGAAATATAATAGAGAAGAATCTGTCACTCTAAATAATGTACCAAAGCCGCACAAAATATACAGATACCATTTCACCTGTAATGGGCTCAATTCATCTATAATTAAATCATTAAGACTAACTCTTATTTTATTAGGTTATTTTGGGTACTTTTTTTCAAACAAAATATACAACATCGTTTAAATGATCACTCACGTGACGGTCGACAGGAAATATACATAATCTTACATTATAAGTATTAGCTCAACGTTCATGAAAAAAATGAAAAAACAAGGCGGAAATAAAAATATTTTTAACATGCAAGGACAGCTTCTTTAAGTATGAGTTGTAACAATAATTTGTCTTTTAGCAACAGCGCAACGACTGTGCTAAATATAACTTGTGTTTATATTATATATATCTATAATAAATAAAAAAATGTCATTTAGAAAATAGTTAAAATAGGACAATGTTTAAGAACAGCGGTGTCCAAATAAGTATAAATGTGTCATACAGCCATCAAGCGGGTAAATCGTAAAGCTAGAATTATGTATTTTTAAGCATATGTTAGGTTTTCTTATAATTTAATCTGTATACTTAATTGAACATATTTTTTTTTGTGTTATGACTCTTTTTTATCGGATGTGAAATATTTTATTTATTTATTTTAAAGAAATAAACAGTTGACAATGATATAGTAGCATTAAAAATATATAGTTTAAAGACAGACCAGCAAAGTTTCTAAATCAGAATCATACATATTATTAAATTCTGTTACAACAAAAGGGTGCGTTTATGTGTATTTGTATGAGAGTAAATGTAGATGTGTGTTTATGTGTATTAATAAAGGAGTAAGTGTTCAGGTGTGTGTAAGTGTGAGCATCATTAAATAGTAAGTGGGATCGTATCGCAGCCAGAAATAAGGAGTCTTAATTTATTTTTAAATAAATTAAGGGGCATGTAAAATATATCAAAAGATGAAAAAAAAGCATTATAGTTAGAGCAAGAACGATAGAGAATAGAGTGTTGTGCATAGTTAGTGCTACAGACTATATATACGTACTATTCAAACTCGTCCTAAAAGCACGTTGTTTTTCATGTTTTTTCGCCACAATACGTCAATTACGGTGGGGAATTACGACACTTAAGAATTTTTATTTATCTTAATTTTGTTACTGAATCTTGTCATCACTATGTATATGCAATACATATTTATGGGTAAACATCATTAACTCTGAAAAGACTGTGGTAAATAATCCCTTTGCGCGCGGTGATGTAACATCGTGTTACCGCTAGTAAAAGACGGAATGTTCTAAAGTTCAGACATTTGAAAAAACATAATAACATGAAGAAATACTGTTTAATAATTCCTTTTCCATAATTTATGCGAATAAGCATATAATTAGGCCCTGTTATAGCAAAATAAATTAAAAATCACAAGTACGCCGCTCATGTTAGGCGCGTGCGTCCCCCATCACTGTCAACCGACTGAAGACTGAAACCACTTTAGACAAAACCCGCTGCAGAACAGCGTCTCTGTCTTCCTTGTTATGACTTCTATCTTCGTGCTCTTTCTTGTATAAGGTATCTGTAAAGATGGGTTGCTGAATTAGCGGACCTTCATGCTTCGCGTAGCAAGGATAAATATTTTTTGTACTAACATTTAGCATAGTTATACAAATTTAACTTTCTAAATCGGATGTGAAAATGTCCAATTGAAGATTACAAAAAATACGAATTCATCATTTTCAAAAATAAGAGAGATATATTAAGTCTTGTGTCCTATGTCGACTAGTGCGACATCAATGCCACACAAGAGTTAAATAACATACGGTAATACTATATTTCTTCCAGCGGACATTTAGTAACTGGCTAAATGTAATTTCTGTTTCGCTTCCGAGCAATTCGTGTGTACGGAACTGTCAGCGTTTCATTAGAAGCATTTTGTATTTTAAAAGGTGCGGGATGAAACGTAATCCTCCATTATTTCATGTGCGATACTACTGCCCGTGATTATCACAACTTTACTCGTCGTTAAGCGCGGCGCTCCATTTGACCACTCCATAGAAGAGCGGAACACATCCATTACGCAAAGATTACGTCAGTTATTATCAATTTCGCAAGAGCTTATTCATCTATTCATTCGTTGTATTGTACTGTGTATGAATGTATAAGTGTATGTTTGTATATGTGTATGTATGTATTTGTGTATGGATGTTTATTTGTACAAACGTATTTTTTTTGTATTTTTTGCACCACAACAAGCCAGGCGGTTTAATTACAATAATGAATTTCAGCGCGACTTGAGAGAAATCAGATGATATTTTTGTTATCTCACCGAGAATCGAACCCGGAATCTTTCAAGCATGAGGCAAGACTTTGTCTATTTTTTTATATAAAAATAATTATGTTTTTTATCCGATGTAATTAATTTAAATTTGGTTAATTTAGAATCGTTATCTGTTGTACATGCTATTTATTTTAAAAAATTAAGACTTATTTCAATTTTCACCTGTTAATTTGAATTTTTGAAATGAGTCCGCGAAGAGCCGGGCGTATTTACGTATTTAGTATTGAAAATATTTTGGTACTTTTTTATGTTTCTTGTGTAATTCAGGTAAATACTCGAATCTATGAGGATTAGCGGTTTCCGCGATAGAATTGCGCCCTAGGGGGGTCTGCAATTATTCTCGGAAAACTCGGTCGACTGGCTTCAGAAGCGCGAAATTTTGAATCTGGCCCGCGCGGGACGGAACAGACGATGCCGGGCGTACCCAGGGGCTAATCTCGCTGCGATTTTCACCAATTATCATATTTTTTAATTATCTACAATTCGGCATGAAAACTTTTTTATCTTTTAATTTTCATTTTGAACGAGCTGTATCAAATGTACATGACTCAGATACTATCTCGACTTTGAACGGCCAACCGGCCAAATCAAATTCCGCAATTGAGGTATCTACTTGAAATTTTTATGTTCGTAAAATACAGGTAAATCCAGTTCCCGGGGCCAGCCTTTTAGTAAAGGAAAGTTTTTTTCACCCCAATCTGAATTTCGTCTACCCGATAAAAATATTGATATATTTTCAAATATTTCAACCTTTTAACTTTTATGTAACGGACAAACTCGAAATAAAACCAGCAGATCCAAGAAGAAGTTTTAAAATTGGAAAATTGATTTCAGGCGTTGCCTTGTATGCGAAATTATTTAATCATATGAATCTCTTCGCAACAATAAAGATTTTAACTCTTTAACTTCACTAAAATAAACAAATGGAAGAATTGAAAAAATATGGATGCTCAAACATAAGCAAAATGGTGATTGTTACACAGAGTGTAAAGTGGCCACTTAAACCAGGTTAATGACAGGTCGTAAGCTGTATAAATGCCATGTCTTCCATATTCCCTTCTAAAACGTTTTCCATCCCTGTTGTAATTTTTTTAAACCATAAATCTCTTTAAAGGTACACTCTTTCGTGACTGACTGCAGTACGGTGTAAATTAATCAATGGAACATATGCAACTTGAAATAATAAATATTCTGTTTTATTTACAATAGTCAATTAAAATGAAAGCACCCACCGCTTTTCCGAAACTGTTCATAAGACTTGTGTCTTTCTTCAGTTTCGCATATTAACTATCAATTTTTAAAATATAATTAATCGAAAATTTATTATTTCCATACAATCAAACCGCAGAAATAACAAAACCAAGATATTTTTAAAGCTTTCACTGCAGCATTGTTAATTTGTGATCAATCAAATACACATGGTCAGTAAATCACGTTTATTTGGTTTCCTAGTAGGAGAGTAAAAGAATACAGTGTGTGTTCCAAATTGAGACCACGGACCCATGCTCCAAATCCCGCTTCGGAAAGGAAGAAGAGTTCTAGTAAAACCATACTGCCATGGAGAGGGAGCAGAGAGCCAGCCTTCCAGCCTATTTCTAATTAGATTTTCAAGAACTGCCAAGAGCTGGGAGGAGTGTTATTGGTCTGTCTGGAGTGTTATTAGACAGTGATTCGGTGTGCCAGATGCGGATGCACTTATTAGATTGGCCCAGTATTGTGAAGAATAATGGTCGCCAATCTCAGCTAGAAGCGGCAAAGGCAGAAGAAGAATATTTAAGTGTTTTATTCTCGTGTCTTCAAACAGATACGGATTCTTCCATGCAAAAAATAATATCAATAAGGTTAGGCATTGAAATATATTTCAAAATTTACACACCTCCTCCTTCTGTGTGCAATATGACCATACATCTAGCATTTGAAACAACGGACGGCCCTAATGTAGTTTCTTGTTCTACAGCTATATTCCATCCTACTATGACGCGTCCTTGTTTAATTAGGATGGACCTGACCTCCGGGTGCACAAAATAAATGCAACCAACCACGGTACGGTCCCGTGGTCCAAAAAGTGCTATTCGTCTCGTAGTTTTAATGACTTCCTCTTTCGAAATCATGACACGATCTCTTAGATTCATCTCATACATTTGTTCCAGAAACAGGGGTCGGCAACACATATGTTTTATAATAAGGAGAGACCTCAGCAAAATGTTTGTACGGGGTTCTCCCAGAGCACGAATTATGTCATACCCAAAATCCCTACTACTTTTGCTCATAGACTTCAGAATATTTTGGAAGAGCGTATAAGACTCTCAAGAATAAAAACTATTTTCAAGAGAGGAGTTAAGGACTGAATTTTTATTTCTGGGAGGGATTTGAGTGGGAAAATTCAATATAATTTTCCGAATATTTTAGTTTGGAGTGGGAACTATTTCTCAAAAGTGTGTAATAAACTGTTAAGTAAAGTAGATAAGTAAATAAATAGATTATATCTTTTTGATTCATGCTATTTTATATTATTTTTTATTGTTTCATGTTAGTGATAATCTTGCCTAACACAAGAACCTGATTGCTTTATGGCGGTTAACAAGAATTAAATATATATTTAGGTTTTTTTTTAAAAAGTTTTTTTGATTAAAAAAATAATATCTTTTTTATTACTGATTTCACAAACAAGTGATTTTTAACGGGTGTGTTTTCAAGGCGTTATACAACTATATACACTTAGATTCTTATAATCAGGTTCCAAATGTTAAAAGTTAAAACAATTTTCTAAATATTAATGAGTACAATTTATATTTTAACCACGAAGAAAGATAAGATCACTTGCAATTACAATTTATTTCACACACAAAAAATGCGGAGAGATCACAGTAAAATACAACAAAGAGACGCAAAGAAGTCTTTGGACGAGCAGGACGAGAGCGGCAAGTCACGTGTTGCGCGCCCTTATATTTATTGGACCATGTACCGCGCACATAGACAATAATTTTCTGACAGTAAGAAAAACATTTTTTTTAAAGATACATAAATATATATATAGATACATTAGATATGTTTTAATAAAAAAAAAGTGTTTTTATACTAATACACTGTTGTTAGCGAGTAGAAAAGAAATTTATAAACAAATTATTGACATGCTTGAAAATGTTTAACATCTGTAAAAACGAACTTAGCAAAACTTATGCAAATAAGAAAAAAACGAAGAAACTAGATTAAAGTGTCTATAGGAAATAATCAACAATAACAAAATATGTTTTTACTTGAAACACTTAACAAACAATAGCAAAAGATAAAACTATTGTAGATAAATAAGGATGCGAATTACAGACTTTTTAAATCATACAAAATTATTGAAAAACATTTAAATAAAGCACATATAAAATGAATAAGAAAAAAATAAATGATTTAACTAAATATCTAATAAACTACGCAATAAACATTGGTATAATACATATGTTAAAACAAATGTGAAGGATTAGTTATAAGAAAGAGATATGATAATATTTAAAAAACTAATAAATAAATATCCAAGGTATTGTTATGAATGCAAAGTAACATGAGAGTAGAGGAAAGATATATATCATCCAACCTTGCTACCAGAAATGTATTAAATAAGGCAAACTTATAAGATTTTAAAGAATTCAACAAAATATCTGCAGTCATACAATAAGTGTTACCTAGATTGCGTATTCTTTTTATAGTTTAATATTTGTGGTAATTGAATGACGTAGTAGGGATATGAAAAAGGTCGTTGCATCTTGTATTTTTTGAGGGTACTCGGGAGAAAAGTCGTATGTAGAGTGAATTATTTGATGAAAAACTTAAAAGTTTTTGATCAAATAATTAAGCTTTAAGGGTTAAGGTTTAAACCTTAACTTTAAACAGGTCATTATCAGTTTTTTTTCCGGCAGTGTCATTTATTTTAAAAATGATAATTTAAAATCATAATTGATGTTTAGAATTGGAATATACGAGGTGTGTACATTTTAAAATTAATGTTTCGCAGAAATTTATTTTGAATATTTTCAATATTATGAAAGTGTAAATTATAATGAGGAGACCATGTTAGAGATTTACATTCTAAATTACTTCTAACTAGAGAACTGTATAGTGTTTCAATAGAATTAATAGATTTGAAGTTTTTGGCCGTTCGCAAGATAAAACCAAACATTTTTAGAGCCTTACTGGTAATTTCGTATACATGATAAGTATATGGCAAGTAGTTAAAGCAAGTTATTATGTCATTAATAAATAGCAAAAATAAATTTATAATTAGAAATCAAACACTGATTTGAGTCTACTGAACACTTTATTTTATTTTTACAAATATAAACATATAAAAATAAAAACTTCGTGACAATTGTTTCGCCTTATTAGGGCATTTTCAATTATTTTCCTTATTAGGCATTTTCATTAGGGCATTTTCATTATAACTATATAAGGACATTCAATCCAAATAATCTTCACATTC
Source organism: Micrasema longulum (assembly GCF_059751315.1). NCBI lineage: Eukaryota > Metazoa > Arthropoda > Insecta > Trichoptera > Brachycentridae > Micrasema > Micrasema longulum. Next base: position 1,024,075 of record NW_028277292.1, read on the forward strand.
GTTTGAAAATGCCCTAATAAGGCGAAACAATTGTCACGAAGTTTTTATTTTTATATGTTTATATATGTTTATATATATTTTTATATGTTTATATGTTTATATGTTTATAAATTTAAATATGGAGTTCTACAAAATAAACACCAAATCAATCAATAGCAAAAATAACACTGGCCCCAAATGAGAACCTTAAATACCTCACTGGTACTGAGTCGATTTGCATCTTCATACTGAATGATTCACTATTTTTGTTCTCATAGAATAGAAAATTAGTAAGGGTTGACCTGTTAGGCATAAAACCGTGTTATTGGCGCACAATTATTATTTTATTGATTTTAATAAATACGTTTTTTTTAATTTTTTTATTAATGTATAAGGTCATATATCCCATGAAAAAAAAAAGTTTTAATGACATGACCTCTGTGGGGGTATATATTTGGGAAGAATGCGATAGTTTAAAAAAAATGCAAATATTAAAACATAAACGTATGTTAATAAAAATGAAAAAATGTATGTATTGTTTTTTTTTCTTTTAAATTATTGATTAAGAATTACATACATATTTGTATATATAGAAGAGAAACAAGAGGAAAGAAAAAAACATAAAAAAATTACAAATATAGATAGATTTTTTGCGTTTGCAATTTACAATTTGTGGCTCAACTAGACGATAGTCTATTTTAAGGCTTACAAATTGTGAATTTACTGGTTTACAATGAAACATATTAACAATAAAGGTATACAAATGAAAAATTACACTAAGCATCAAGGAGAAATAATAAATATATTATATGTTGGATTCACTGCATGGCCTGGAGTAGTTTTTTTTGTAGTTCTGCGCTGCCATCCTTTTGGTTATAATGACTTTAAATGTATTTAAGCTGTTTGTGGTTTTCAAAGAACTGTCCAATAGACTGAACTATATTGCTATATATTGTGCTATATTGCCTTTGGGCTATGCTCGTTCTTGCAACAGGGGTTACATAATTTTCAACTAAAGTACATATAGTATATCTGTTTTGCTGGGTTTTTTGTTCTCTAGTTTTAGTTATATGAGTTAGGCAAAGAGCTGACTTTACAAACAACTGCTTGACATACAATACGTTTTGTTTGGCAAAAAGTAACCAAGTAGGGTACAGAAGAGGGCGTTGGTTCATTATTTAAAAAAAATATTTTTTCACCACTGTTAAAGCTTTAATTCTGGTTTTGGTAACTCCCCCAGCTCAATATTTAATATGTTAATGCGGACTGGACAAGAGCAAAATAAATTCATTTTAGTGTCCTGTAATTAATGGCGTATTCATAATTCCTTGAAAACGTAGCCCAGTTTTCTTATTTTTTTTAAAGACATTGTCAATATGATCAATCCAGTCAAGTTTAATATCAATAATAATACCGAAATGTTAACAACTTGACCTTTTCTAAACGTGGACAGTCTCTTTAATTACTTTTGTTACACGTATGTATTATATCAATTTGTTTGTTGCTTAAGCCAGATAAGAAATAAAAAAAAACATTATTTTGAGTTTTTTTTTTTTTTTAAAGGAAACTTTTGTGTTCTTATTATTTACCCAAATATTTGGGCCATTTGCAATGAGTTGTAAATTACTCACTATTAGGAAATGAGAATCAAGTTGGGGTAGAGTGGGGTTCAAACCTCGGACTACTGATCCGTGAGCCCGCAACACTAGCCACTAGACCACAACCCGATTAGTGGCATTAACAGCTAAGATTAGATTAATTTAAATCAATATTTTTTTTTTAAATTCCTAGTTGACTTTTGAAGAATGTTTTATGACTGGTTTTTTCTTTAAATATGGCTACAGTATCGTCTGCAAAATAAATAGTTTTTCCGTCTAGTTCTAATGCAAAAAGCTTGTTAATGTACTCGTACAGCAAAAACAATATTGTTCCCAAAACGCTTCCCTGTAGTACACCATATTTTATGTTTTGGGGTTTAGAGAGTTTATTGTCAAAAGAAACAGATTGAGTTCTTCCATCAAGGAAACTTTTAGATGAATGTAGTGAAATGGCATTTACTCCAATATTTTATTAGATTACAATTTTTTTAATGGGATACAGAGTCGAAAACCTTTGCAAGATCTATAAAAATTACAAGACATTTTTTGATCAATATTATCAAGAATGTAGTTGGTAAGTTCACTTGTAGCGTGGTTTGTATCAATAGCCTTTCTCAATCTTAATTGGTTTTGTGAGATTGTGAAGTGTCTTTCAAGGTAGCTTACTAATCGTTTTTTAACTATTTTTTCGTAAATTTTTGATAAGTGACATAACAGGGAAGTAAGTCTGTAATTAAGTTTGAAAAATAATAAAAAATGAAATGCCATACATACGTAAAGTAGCAATTTAACTCTATTTTTTTAATCCATAATTAAAAAAAAAAAAAACGCACATAAGTAATACATGTTTGTATTTTTTTATTGTTTTTATTAGTTATTGGCGAAACATTTCTTTATTTGGCAATTGATTTACCATCAAACGCGTTAAAACTACCAATAACCAAAGACGCAAATTTTGCATACCATTTGATATCAAAATAAACTAATTATATCTTAAAATTTAGCAAAATAATGAAATATCCAAGAAACGGATTTTTTGTTAAGCCATACAATAAATACATTATAAAGGTATTATTATGACATCGCAATACATCGCACAAATTCATGTTTATATACCCAATACAATTTTGATTTTATTATCAGTTAGAAATAATCTCTTAAGCATATGATGCCACTCCACCACAGTGAGGATTGGCCATTTTACGTACAGAAATTCAACAATTTTTTGAGTATGTCCAAATGTAAAATAATGTTGATTGAACTAACTGGTATTAAATAAGTAAAAAAATTAAAGGTATTTTCAGGGTTGTCTACTAGGTAAAATAGTCATAAATTTTGTTATCACAAAAATATAATGAATTATTTACCTATCTCAGATGGAATTAGAAATTACATACGGAATTAGTAGTTGAGACTTTTCTTGTAAAACTTATATTAAAATGAAAAATATACATGCATTTATAATTCGGATATGAAATTAATCAACAGATTCGCTGGAATTAATAAAGAAAATGTGGATCAAATAATAAAAACGCAAAAGCGCCTGTCTATAAACGCTATCTTATGACTCATTTTAAATTTGTGATGTGATATCTGGAGTACAGCAGAAAAATGAAAATCTATTGGTACCGAGGTAGTGTAACGAATACGGTAAACAAAACAGACAAACAAGAATACAAAGACAACAAAATAAAATTCTTAAACTAACATACAACCTACCCTACCAGACCTCTACGAGTGAACTGTACAAAAAAACACACCAGTTTGACATAAACTACTTGACTAAAATTGAGACCTTAAAAATTGTGCAAAAAATAACACTGGGAAACATACAAGATGACGACATAATATTAGTCAAAAATGCTGACATACACAAATATAACACCAGACAACAACAACACTATCATATTGAAAAAGCAAAGACAAACACAGGACAGTCAAAAATACTACATAATGGACTTCACTACAACGACTTACCTTACTACTTGAAAACTTTTACTGGAGATAAATTTAAAATCAATCTGAAAAAGCACACGATGACTGAACTAACTAGACTAGACGAGACAGAAAATGACTAAACAATATTAAATTTCTAATGTTACCCTAACGGGATTTTTAAAATTGTAAATAAAAAAACAAAAAAAAGGACGATAAAGTTTACCATCCCAATTATTTGAAAAAATTCAAGTCACATTGAAATAGAAAACATAAATAGTAAATCAAAAGTTAAATATTAAGCAATGACTTTTATGTAACAATGCATAGTACTTAATTTTATTTATTTATTTTAAGAAAACAACAGCTATTACAAAAAAAAAAATATTTTCAAGTAACCAAAAATTAAAGGCCAATTATATTTCAACATTATTGAATTGTGTCACTTTACTTGCTGGATAATGAAAAAAAAAATCGAATATGTAAAAAAAAATTGTTAATTTATTTTACATCCATTTTCTATATGTGTATCTAGTTCTTTTTGATGTGTACTGCATTTTATCTTAATTTTGTATCGTTCAGATTATATATTTATTAATGTATGTACTTAGTACCTGAGGTTATGAAAAATGAAAACCAGCAGACGCGTCTCACGGTTTTGCGGGTTTTCCATTTTATTTGTTGGGTGCATTATTTACAATAATTATGTACTCGTATCTGGTGAAATGCATTAAAAACCATCATTTAGCTGTTTTTCGAGTACGTAAAAGAGCAGTATTATGTGATCAATGTAATATATATATATTTTAGTAAACTTACCTCGCGATTAGTGACATAGAAATGGGAAATATTCCCATGGTTTTTCCTCCCATCAGATACTCCTGCGTTGTATTCTGCTTCTGTTTCGCGAAAAAAGCGAAGTACACCCCAATCATTGCGGAAAGAAACAACATCACTCCAAATACTAAATAATCCAACGAATCGAAATATTTTTGCTCTACAAACGATTCCGACTCCATTTTGGTAAGTAATAATAATAACTAAAAAAACTGTTTACTGTTTAAAACGGTTTAAAACTGGTTGGTGTTTTTTTTTTACATTATAAAAGCATTTGCTTTTTTGAGTGCGCTTTTTCACGTTTGTTCAAAAATTTGCTTTTGACGTAACGATAAAAATTCACAAACTTTATTTTCATAATTGATTACTAACAAATTATGTTTGTTCGAAAATATATTCTAAGTCTATGAAGACAGTTGTTTCTTCCATCACTGAGTTGGTACTGAATCTAAATGCTTTTCTTTATCTCCAATAAGAACTGTGGAAGAGGACAAAACGTTAATAATTGTCAATTACGTTACGTACATACGTTATGAGTTATTCTGGGGAATTATAATATATGTCATAGCTTAGAGCCAATTGTGATGTCGAAGTCGGTATGGCTCAGAACTGAATATATACATTATGCCTAAGTAAAAAAGGAATGTAACCATTTTATATAGGATTTTGTATCATACCTACCTAAAAAGTGGGTTTCTTGATATTTTAACAGAAATTAAGAACGACCTAGAGAAAATGGAACTATGGGCATTTATGGGGCTTATGACATGTCTTGGGTGTTTAAGTCATTTATGTGTAAACACTGGGTCACTTTCACCGTAATACTGCCTATGTGTGAACAATTATCAAAAATAAATATCTAGTGCAGTCATTCGGGAGACAAAGTAAGCCGTTCACAATGTATTACCGGTGTTGACCTTTATGCATGGGAGCGAAATGTAAAATTGGAAAAACAAGGACGAAAGTAGGCTAAACACTGTCTAAATGTGATCTCCTAGGCGAATGTGTGGTAAAAATATATACGATAGGCGCACAAATGTCAAGATCCATACATTATGTGAGGTGAGATAAGAGCTATCGACAAAATCAAGAAATGAGTATTGCGTTGGTTTGGACATGTAGAGTGAATGGACAGCAAAAAACGGATGAAAAGATTAACTTTGCGAATTTGAGAGATTCAGAAATCGCGGAAAATCGAGCAAAGCATATCGTGAAAAAAAAATGCTTAAAAAATGGACATGTGAAAAGTCGAAATAATCGACGCGCGTGCATTAGAAGATGTATAAATATAGAGGAACCGAGGTCGGTAGGCAAAGACATAGTGATATGGTGTTCTATCCACTTTGCCAGTCATTTCCAAATTGTATGTCAACCCCAGGGGTCGAGCCTGACCTGCAAGGAGATTGACCGACCATGTCAGTGATAAAAATATAAATTGGAGGTGCATGAGAGGTAAATGGGGGCCCGTGAGAGTGGATACCATTTAGACGGGCCTTTACAAAAATGTCGGCTTCACATAAATGGTTAATTTATTTAGATAATAATCAGAAGAACTGATCGGTATTATCACTAAAGAAGAACTAAAGGTGCAGTTTAGAAAGGTTAATCAACAATTCTGGCTTCAGAGAGACGTACATATTCTGCATTACAGACTATCGCTTTATGTATTCTTCATTATAAATAATAAACTATATGAATACGCTGCTGATGATACCGCTTATTATCTGCAGTCACTTGTAAACAAGGTAAATAATGCAGAAAAGGAATTCGGATTCACAATGAACGCTTTAAAGACCAAAACTATGGTGGCAAGCAAACGGAAAGGCATTACCATCCATTTAGGATGCCAGTTAAATGAAGAGCGAAATCCGGATTCAGAAATAGAGACCAGAATTCAGATTGCGAGATCGACCTTCTATAAAATGCTAAAACTCTTGTGCAACCGAGATCTGAGTCTAAGCACAAAATGGAGAGCAAATACAGCCAACGTTGCCCTGTTCATCACAACAAATTTCCGGTGTTGCTTTGTCGAGTGGAGAGCCTTTCAAAGTCTGAACGAATAACAAAATCTTTCGAGCTATGATTGTGCAGAAGAATTCTGCAAATTTTAAGAACTGATCGTGTCTCCAATGAAACGGTTTTAAGCATCATGAATAAAAAGAGAGAGTACTGACCACTATCAAAATTTTGGTCGGCACCAAGACCTGATTGTGAACACTTAATTGTTTCCTGCGACAAACATTTATTTGCCAACGTTAATTTAAGTGCAGTGTTCACCCTGATCCTCGCATTCACCCTCCTTTCAATATTTATCTCTATCTTTCCATCACAAGTAAAATATTTCCCAGATACATTAATTCATCTACCGGTTTCAGTATAATACCATTTACAGTGATCTCATATTTAGGCATACTTTTATTTCTTTCAAAAACCATTACATTCGATGTATCAACACAATCGGAAAAGCATTCCTCTTGCATACATTGTAGACCTGTGTTAACAATAATTGCAAGTCCTCTTTGTTGCTAGCAAAAAGCGTGGCATCATCAGCATATAAAAGAAAATTGACATCACATATCTCTATTTGTGTCATTTAGGAATGTCAAACCACGATGTGTTTTATCTATTTGCCTTAAAACTGTTTTTTTAAACCTGTAGGATAAAAAACTGGCATTCTGGGGAACGGGGGTAGCCCCAGATTTTTCAAGATCTGGCACTGTTCTCCATCCCCAGGACATTGATTTTATTTAACCTTGACCTTGCTCATGACTGGGTCCCCCAAGCTAGGCAAACGTTGATCCTGGGAGAAGGGGGGCGGTTGTCAAATGTTTCTACCCACAAGAGGGTAGCGTATTCAAAAATGTTGACAACCATTGCCTTAAAACATGATGTGTTGTCCTAATACAGAGATGCAAGAGCCCGCGTCTGATTGCGGTTCACTCCATACTCCGATAACAACTTCCATAATTCATCTCCATCAACTCTATCAATCACTTTTTGCAGATCATTAAATGCACAGACAACCTTTTGGTTGCAAAAACCTTTTCTGTCATGTTTTGTAAAGCAATCGTTTGATCCATGGATACTATTTTATCCATAAAACCGCTTTGTTTATCCAACACTCTATCGTTAGTAACTTTTTTTACTCTTTCAACTAGTATTCTTCCATACGCCTAAACCAATATTGAATCAACTGTTCCACAAATATATAGCTTATGTTATGTTTTTGTTCTATCATTGAGCGTTTTGTATAAACATAAATTAATTATAAACAAAAATATGAAGTGTTTAACACTGTCTGAACCTTTTGTTAATTATCTCTGTTTACCCAGTTTCCTTTGTTTATTCTCACATGTAAAATTTTTTTTAAAAAGTATATCATTAAGTGTCCTCGGCACGGGTAACCCCACATTGAGGTCACATTGTTTTTATTATTAATGAATGTTTAAAATGGGAAAAAATATGAATAAATAAATTCATTTAGCCAAAACCCCTTAAAAGGATGATTGCTCGTTAATTTCCACATTCCACTCTAGAGCTTTTTCCCTTGTATGGGGGCAAAACAACAGCCCTTCTCCAGTTTGAAGGAGTTTATTCTTCCTCTAAACCTCGGTTAAAAAGCCTGTGTAGGCATACAATTTTTTTCTTCCATTTTTCATTAGCACTACTTATTTCTTCCATACTTATCTCTGTCGTAACATCATCTGCATTTAAACTTACTTGAGATGGTGTTGCACTGCTTATATTTCATGTGTGTGTTTCATACACCTCCTCAAAATATTTTTTCTGTCTCGTTTTTATTCCACTATCATTCGTCACCATTTAATTATATTACTGCTGTCATACATGTACTTTATTTACAGCTCCAGGAATTTTTTACCGCCTTCCAGAATATTTTAATAATTTCTTGGAATTTCATGGTCATTTTCCCTCTCTTTCCTTCAGAAACTTCTTTCGTTCACACACACCTTATTTCACTCAATTCTGACATCTATTATACACATTTTTAATTAAGCATACCTATATTCACTGTTAGCAGATTTAACCATGCTCCTTTTTTTCACTAGTTATTTTTAATCAATCGTCTCACCGTGCATCACTTATCTTTTTTCTTTGTTTCGTTATACCGCATACCTTCATTGCTGATTTACACAAACTGTTTTTTAAACATTCATACATTCTTTCAATGCTAATATTTTTCACACATTCATCTATCAGTCTGCGATTTACGGCCCTTTTAAAATTATATTTTATGCAATCATTATAAAGTTTTGCAACTTTGAATCTAAAGGGTGCCTGTACTTTTTAACTAATATTATAATACTTATCTCTTCCCTGTTCCAACACATCGTGATCATTGGCGGTGGTCATTCTGGAAAAAGGTTTAACTTATTGGCCAAATTATATGCTCACCTTAATTCGAGTACCTTCAAGATTATCAGCCCTAAGGTATTTTTTTTTTTTACTATTTGTTCAATTCCACGAATTAGGATTTTTTTGCATGGCATTAAATTAATACTAATGAGTAAATTATTTTAGAAAAACTATGTATATTTATATTTTATTGTTAATAAGATCATCATTATCATCATTCTCCTTCATAGAGTACTATGTTGGCACTCCAATTGCAGCGTGTATAGCGCATTTTACATGTAAGGTAAGATGATCAGTCTTATACTCCAGGTGCCAGTTCAGGAACATTAAAATAAAGCACCTTTAAAATCAATATCCCACGTCCACCCTGCCAGAAATTGAACCCAGGACCTCATGCATGGTAGACAAACGCGTCAACCAGTAAAAAACGAGGCGGGCTTATCTCCACTAATTTCAATAACATATGAAGAAATGTAAAAAATATACAGAACATTTTACTTGTCTTTTTATTTTTGTAGGATGAGGAAATAAAGGACAAAAAACAAAGTTTTTTTAATAGTTGCTTTATTATTTCAATTCATGCATAAGTGTTTAATACAAGTGTTGTTAAAACCATACTTAATAATATTAAATACAATAATCATAGTAAAACACGTTAAGAATATAATAAACCTTCTCGAAGCAATCACTCTATGCATATTAAATTTAGTTTTACTTAAAAGAGCACTTTATAAGCACTTTTATTGGTCATATATTAGGTATGTTATTTAAGAATTTATAAATGCGTTTTCTCCCTGTTGGTTACAGTTATTGAATAGCTAATAGTAAGACCGAAGAAAGTAATACAGCATTTTGTTACAAAACTTTACTTGATTTAATTAATTAAGGAAATACTTTTATTTGAATGTGGTAAAAAAGACGAGCTTATTATTTTAAGTTGACTAAGTTAAGTGTGTAATGAAAACTTAAGATTTATAGAGACTGGAACTTATTCAGAATTATGAAAATTGCTAAAAAACTTTTATTTTGTAAATTATCATGAACAAAGTACAAATTGCAAAGCTCGCTGTTTTGGGTAGGTATAAGTAGAGTATTTATAGTATTAAGTGAGAGAAAAACTCTGTTTAAAAAATGAAGTACCAACAATTTGACTTCATACTTTAAGGTGATTCTTAGATTTAGCAAGACGAAATTAATTATTAGCATTATATGCTTCACAGTTTTTATTAAATTTCAATCAGTACATTTTACTCATATAATCTCTTTCCAAATTATAACATTAAATACATTTTTAACATAATACACATATAGTCTGAATTTCAACTTAAATAGGAATTTATATAAACAACATACCATAACTAACCGCTAAAAAAGTATATTCAACATTTTTGAACAAAAATATATAGTATAAAACTATAAGTTCATGCAACAAAATTAATTTCAAAATATTAAGTTACGGGCTTCGGGTTGACCGATAGTCCTTCAAGGCAAATAATAACCATTTTTACAATTATGTGTATATATTATAAGTAATATGACTTAAATCAAAACAGAGAGTGAAAGAAAATAAAATTAAAAATTGATTACGCGGGAATTCATTTTGTCGAATTGAATAAAACATCTATGACTATTGTAATATGGCGGTATTTTAATGATCGCGACTGAATTAGTGGTTCGCTTCAGAGTTGCTGCATTGAAAAAGTTAATCCTTGAGGTTCAATGGTTCGAAATTAAGCTTATTATGTTTAAGCTGCTCTAGTGTTCGTAGTTATTGAACGTATTTAGGTGCACAACTCGTCCGCTTCCCCGCTTGGAGGATTTGGAAATTAAAAAGCCGAGTGTTATGAATGTAGATTAACTTTGCCGGAGCGCAAATAATGCTCCGATTCGTCCATAAAAATATAATTTAAACCAGTAATACACATCTTGTAATGGCACTGGAGGAATGCAGAATAACAATGGTCCAACTCTACAGTTTTTTTTAATATGTTCTCGTTGGTTTAACTCTTTGCTCCCTGACTATACAAATTTGTACTGGTGTAAAATAACTTGTACGTCTCCAATATGATAATGTATTTGATGTAACTAATCACTGTGAGTACATATTTGGACGTTTTCAAATTGATTCAGTTATTTTTGAGTAATTAGTTTTAACAAATGACTCCTGAGGATTAGTTTGCGTAAAACTATCACCCGTTTAGTTGTGCAAAATTACAACTTCTTTGCAAACTTCAATATTTTAACTATGATGGCAGGTAAGTTCTTTTTTGCAATATTTTTATTGTCTGATTTTAATGTTAGTTTTAAATTGATTTTTGAAAGTATACCGTATTTAAAAAAATAACAAGTTTTTTAGTATTGCAAATCCCTGACAGTACATATCTGCACAACATTTTTTTTTATGGAGTTTAAGAAAAAAACAAGAAAAGTATGTAATCGTTTTTAAGTTATACATAACAGAATTAAAAAAGGAAATGTTCAAAAACTCTAGTAAATCTATGTTCAGGGATCAAAGGAATAATCCCTTAGGTACAGCACGTAAAAATATACGTTTGTTTGAGTACTTATGCATTTTGTTTTTATGCATAAAAATTGACGTCAATGTTTATTTGTGTAGATTTACTCGTATTATTTAATTACTAAAACTGTATTTTTTACAGGAAAATTTAAAAAATGACCCGCTTTTTTTATTGCATGGCTGCAATTCAACAAGACTTTAAAAATTATGTTTTTATTTTTAACCAATAAAAATACTATTGACTGTCAATGGTTTGCGGAAAACTGTTTGTATATTACTTTAAGTTGGACCAGAAGAAATTAAAAATAATTTATTTTTAATTTTCAGATTTTTCAATACATCACTATTTGTTTTTAACAATATCTCGAGTATTTCAAAATAATTAGAGACAAGTTCCAGATTTTTAACGCTCTCGAGATCTGGATTGATAGATATCTCAACAGAGATAAAGGACTTATTAGGGAATGTTGATGTCTAGATTCACAGGGTTTATAACCTGTCAGTCTATCTAGCCAATGACAGGTTTGTAAATCTGCTAACATATTTATTCATTAATAATTAGTTCTCGTGTTTTATTTAATGTTGTTTATATTTTTGAATGTTCTGTTGTTATTTCAACGTATCCTTTAAAATTATAATCATTCTCACATGACTTATAAAACGTGTTGCTTATAAAACCCTTTTCGGGTGATTGGTTTGATCAATGATTAACTACAATGATTTTTAATCTGTGTAGTTACCAAATTAATGTTAACTACACAGATAGTATTTTAAATGTAATCTTACTTTATAAAAAAAAAACGTTTTACCTTTTCAGAAATAAATAACTGTTAGAGAAACAAATATCATAACCAAAAGGATATAATTTATATCAAGATTGCATCCTTATCCTTCTCTCTCTATTTCATTTAAAAATTATATTACAGAGTTAAACTGAATACGTAATTATAAAAAGTCATAAGTAAACATTAAATTATACTGTGCGTATTTATATTTCACATCTTTAAAGATAAACAGAAGTTCAAAGTATGTTATTGATTGCTAATTCCAATAAAACAAGGAATTGAATGACAAAAGCCTTTTTTTCTTCATATTTAACTCTTCTACCGTAAAATGAAGAAGTATCTCTATTCAAATCATGTATTCATGCTTTCAACCCGAGTTTAATTAAGCCTCTAAAAATAATCAAGAATGTCTTAAAGTTTGGTGATAACTCTTTACAAAAGTGTACGATTGAGTTCAATTTTCCAGATCATGCATTAAATTATTTTTTGCCTTAAAAATCACATTAATAGTAGGGTCAATTTAATAGGTCACATCTGATATTTGTCGGTTTTAGCTTCATAGTGAAGTAACCTGCTTAAAAACATCGATTAAAGTGAATGAATCGATTCGGACTTCAAACATAATATATGTTAATTGAATTAAGTTACTATGAAAAAGTACTTTTAGGTACTGTAATTATATTTACAAAATCATAAGTCAAATCCCTGTCCCATTATTTTTTTCTATCTTAAATTTAAGGAACAAAATAAGATAAGTAAAAAATTCAATAAAATTTTCAACATTCGTTTTTTTTTGGATAACAACCCTAGTGTTTAAAAAGAAAAAAGGTTCACTGATGTAACAGTGTAATGACGTTTAGAAAAGAAAAAGTTTATTATGTTTAGAATGGTTTATTAGTGAAAGTAAATCGTAAAATTACCTTCTTTTGTCATTATTACAATAAATATTTAATCGTTATTGAAAAAAAAAAATTGTGCAGTTCTAAATTCGAAAAAATACATATTATTTTATTACCGCCCTTACAAGGTTATGTTGTTGAATTTTGATGAAGTGTCAAATGTGACCTATTAAATTGGCCCTACTGTAGTTATCAAAACAGATGAATGATTTCTGTCAATCCCAAATCACTTGTCCTAGGCCATCAAATGTTTCTAAAAAATGTACTACTATAAAATAATAATTTGCACAATTTTTCCATTGCAAAGGAAACACTCTAATTGCAAGTTTTAATACAATAAATAACAGCGCCGCGCGCCGGGTTAAACATTCTTAAGGATTAATACATAACAGTTTTTATTTTTGATGGTGGCAACTAAAGTACAGTACATGATTTTCAATACACGTGTTCAGTTAATTAAACAATTTTTAAATAATCTTTATTCTGGTAAGCGTTAAAAACCTTTCATTAAAATATATAAAGAAAATTAGTACATAATCTTGTTATTGCAATAAAAGTTTTATGTAGTAAATGGTAAAATATTGAAATTTTTAAATTTATATGTATTAACATAGAGTGCATGATATTTTTGTGATTCATTAAATGAGTTTTAAGTTGTCAAATTGTTCAATTAATCTAATAACTATAATAAGATAGATGTAAGATTAAATATTAATTGAAACATATGTACTTAACTACCTACAAATGCAAATAGTTTGTGTATTGGTCGACTAATCCATGCGCATCTTTGAAATATTAAAAACTATTCTAATATTTTTAATATGAAAACAAGTAATAGCCAATCAGTATTCAAATAAAAATAATATTAGACCAATATTTAATTACAAAAAAAAACTGCTTTGTTATAAAACTCTTATTTTATTAAAAAATAAAATAAAAGAAACCGAAAATAAAAGAAACCGAAAATATAAGAAAAATTGCCTTATTTTCCGTGTCAGTTTATATGTATCTTTTAATTATTGGTTAACACTGATTTTATTTATAGAAATCAAAAACAAAATCGTCACTACATAAAAACATTCCAAACGAAAAGTTTTCATTTTCAATTTGCCTGGCAAACCTTGGTTCGCAATTAGTTACGTATGTCACCCTTTTCTTAGATACCAATAAGAAAATAAAAATACACACCTTATAATTTTTACCATGATAAATGAATGTGATACTTTTTTTAAGAGTACTAATAAAACTTTTTTTCCGAGAAAATGTATTTTTTTATTGTTTAGCAATAAAAAAAAAAACTATCGTCATTTTAAAAAAAATGGTATGAATTGTTTCATTGGTAGCCCCCGCCCCCGCGGTAAAATAGCTAAGTCGCTAGCATAACGCACGGAGGGTTTCGAGTTCGATTCCCGATCAGAACAAAAAAATGCAATGTGTTTTTTTTTAGTCTGAGTGGGTTATCACTGTAATTGGGCCCTGTTGTGATTATAAAAAATGTAAATTTAAACCGGTAAAAGACATGGGGGAAAAAAGATGAAATGACAAAAGTGGGACTAGGGGTTTGTAAAAAATAGGGTTGATTACATCAAAACATTTACTTCGTCAACATTGTAGCTGACAGAATATGTGTGTCTCAAAAGATCTGTTAATTATTTAACAAAAAAATTAGCGAATGTGTTTGGCAATTCTGAAAAACGAATTAAAGGTGGACTGTAAATAAAAATATAAATTGATTCGAAAATATTCTAGAATTCAGCCACACGGGATTCTAGATTCTATTCGATTCTATATTTTTTAGAATAGTGAACACCACCAACATTATAATGGACAAATTCCAGACTCAACACGGAAATCTTAGCAAGTCGGAACATGAAAATAAGTTATTGTATCTGCATATAAAAAAATTCAAGTAAATGATGGCCGCACGATTTTATTAGCCAATATTAATTTTACACTTAACATATTTATTACAACAGAGACGAAGTCTATTTGAGTGTTTATATGCATATATATAAGACGGTTTGTATTTGTGTTTATATGTGAATATGTATATATGCGTAAATATTTTACGTACGAGTATACGTGTGTATATCCTTAGTAAGTGTATACAATATGACGGATTAGTATGATTATGTATATGCTTTCTCTTAACTGTTAAATGTACAAATTTATTGTGTTTGTTTTGCATTTTGCAATGTATTATTTACGTCTAAATTATGTATAGTTATAAGATTATTATATTACCCCAAAATAAGTTTTTGCATAAATTAATTGGGAATATTAATTATTAGGCATACATATTATGTACATGTAAAGGTATTTTATCATATTTTTCAAATATTAAAAAAAAAAAAAGCGTTTACGACCTGTGATTTTAAATGTTTACGTTTATATAAACACATCAATAATATTTTCGCTCATCACGTATGTAAATACGTTTTTTGAAATAATTGCAAATCCATTATAATTATATTGTACATACATATATGTTTATATAATATACTCAATACCTTAACTTGTTTCGTTAAGCGTTAAAGTGACATTTAAGTCTAATTTAAAAAGATTGATACTTTAAAAATAAAAATAAACTCATCGCTTTTAATAATTAAAAATAATATGCGATTTTTCACTTATAAAAAAAAAATTGTTGTCATCTTAACAAAAAAGTGTAATATTGTTATGATTTTATTATTAGTAATCGTAAAAATAAACATCCGAAATAGATAAGCGTGCTACTGAAAAAAAACTCAATATATTATAAATAATGTAAACCTACTATAGAATATTCTTATTAGGCTTGACTATTATAATGTTAAATTTATTACAATACATATAACTACGGTAGATTTTACAATAGTTTTAAATAAATTTATAAAAAAATCGTTTTGTGGGAAAAACGTTTTAAAAAGTTCTTAATATATTTAAGTGATACCTTTGTGATATTTTTGTACTTAATGTCAGATTGTTTTAACTTTATATACATACACGCAACTGATCGTATTTTGAGGACAGAGAACTGCTAGTTACGTGCATACAAACACGAAAAAATTTGAGTGCGTTTTTAAAGCTGCGTACAGTGCGTTCGGATGTTCGGATGTTAAGTCTATGGTAATGTGTTATTGCTTGTCGGTGAACCAAGTAAATATACTGATTTCGTTTATACTAGAAAGCATACTGGAATATTTTATTTGAAAACGTTCTGTCATGCACACATAATCGTTTATCAAATATTTGAATGGACTGTATTTGTATCTTGAAATCATTGATAAAAAATAAAAGTGCTACCGATACCGATAAGATTTCTTCAAAAATCGTAAATGAATACCGATTTGAGTATTTTTTTTTAGGTAACATAAAGGCGCACTTTAATTTCTAAATTTAAGACGCATCGTATTGGGTTTTGAAAGTCGAATTGAAGAGTCGAACGATTGAATAATAAGGCGAACGTGTGGTTTAAGTTTATTTAAGCCGGCTATTGCACCCCTTTACATACTACGACGGACATTAATATTAGTTAAATCTGCTGTAAACAAGTTATTTTATCCTACCTCGATGAACTTTCCTTTGACATTTCTTTGAATTGTGTTTCTCATCAAGTTATTAGGTCGTATCAAGAGGTCTACCATCTTTCGTCTTCCATTTTCAACGATAGGGAAAAAATATAAATTTATGTTTAAAGTCATATTGTAAAACTGTTCACTGTCCAAGACTTGATATTGTAAAATTATTGCTTCCAAGATATTATTCCGAGAAACGTTTTCTCTCAGTTTTTTATTGCTATTTGAAAGCTTTTTTACCTATGTACCGGAAACGTGAACAAAATGCTTTATTGATATTTTTAAAACACTCGATACCACTGATTTGTTTTTCGTTTATACAAAAGTCATTTTTAAAAATAAAAGACAATATTTTTGAGCTCCAAAAAATGTCAATGTCACACAGAGAAAAAATGTGAAAAATAAAACCAAATATTTTTTTTTTCGTTTAAATAATAATAAATCAAAACCCTTTGAGCGTTTGAATTAACACCATTTTTAATAGATATTCTCCATTTATAACGAATGATAGCAATGATTTTGAAAAAAAATAACAACATTCTAGAACCAAAACGATAATTATATTTGTATTTTAGAAAATATCTCATAATATCATCCATTTGTTCGATGTGTAAAAGTCATATGCACATAAATATGAAGCGTTAAAAGTTTTCAATTATAATAATAAACGAATGTAATTTTGTGATACACGTTAAATTAGAATTATCAACATTTTCTGTATGTGCAGACTATAAGTTTACTACTTGTAAATATACCTAGAATTTCTAAAGATAATTAATCAGGGATTAAACTCAGCACTCCATACACTAAATTTATGTACATTAATTTACGAGTATATATTTACACTACTACAATACTAAATTTAGACAATTGAATAATAATAATAAATATACGTATTGACTTTGATAAAATAAGTATTAATGAAAAAAAGTTATGTGAGGGTCATAAATATTTAGAATATAAATGACGTAAAATAATAAAGTATTGTATTGACCGGTCGCCGTCGCGTCGTACAAATCCACACGGGCGGAGTAAAAATTACACTGGGTGGATTGATTTCTATTGTATTTTTTATTTATTTATTTAATGGTAGGCAAACGCAATAACTAGTTCACCGTGAGACCAAATAATCTACACTGATTTTTTTTTGCAGGAGCTTTGCCTGAGAGTAGTCACTAAACAAATTAAAGTAATAAAAAAATATACGTAACAAAAATCAACCACCCTAATTTTAGCGTGTCATGTGAAATTATATAATACAACGAAAACTTTTACGAAAAAAAAAAAATTATGAAAAATAAATAAAAAACAATGTGAACCAATTAAGACAAGTTTATTTATAAAAGCGTCATATGTTTTTGAAAAAATATGTCATCGACTTAATCGATTATAAATTTAGTTACAAAGAACTGAAACCATTTTTTAATAATTTTGGTGATTTTTTTTGAAAGCCCTTCAGTAAAATACTACTAGACCTTGGACATAATGTTTAATCTAAATATAGGAATTTAAAAATTTTAAATTATTTTATTGGACATTTTAGTGCGATTCAAATGTATTATTAGTCTGATTTTACTTTACTTCGGGATTCGAAACACATGTATCCAGATTTACCATTCATTTATAACGATGTTTTATTTTTGTTGTATTTGAGGAGTTAGGGAAGATGGACAAGCTGAAGGCAATATTTTTTATAGCTTTTTGAAGGCAGAATGTATATGTAGGTTGGTAGTAGTTTATGCTTTTCATGAGCTTATCTACTATTACATACAAGTAATGCCTAACATCCATACTTACAAAAAAAACATTCATGGCGCATATTTTTATGCCCCACTTAAAAAGGGAAAAAAAGGACGGAGAAAGATAAGGGCTGTAAAAGTATCCACTTTTGGGTGATTTTAGTGGTAGATGTTGGTTCGTACATTTTAAATTTACAGCGAAATCAGAACAACACATATATTATATACAACACAGGATGATACAAATGGAGAGCGAATTCTCCCAAAATAGTTTAAATCACATATGTTTGTTCTAGCGTTTCATTACTCTGCTATTCCACATACGAGTATCTATACAAAATGTAATATCTACATATCACGACCGAGATGAAAATAAATAAATAATTTCAATGTTATTAAGGGATGGATTTGGCATTATTTGACGATGTTTTTGTATTGATCTATTTTTATTTTATGTTCTAATTAATTTAATGTTAATTAATTAGATGTTTATAGAAATCTATATTTTAGCCCATTTATGTATACAAACACACGCTCAAATGCAAAATGTCTAGGATCAAAAATGAATATAAATAACCGTTTCTTCTGTTTTATTCTGTAATAATTACGTTTTTTTTAAATTATGAAGTGAGATTTTCATTTTAGTATTTACAAACAAATTTATTTAAATTTGCAATTTCTCATTTTTGGAAATTAAAATAAATTCTGAATTATATGTTGTCATGTTTTAAATATTTTATCTACATTCTGACTTTCCAAAAAACGAAACAAAGAATTATTAAACGATAAACGTTTTACGATTTCTTAAACAATTTCAATTACTTTAAAGAAGGCAAAAATTATAAAATTAAATGAACCGGTTATGAAACAACGATTTTCATTTCACAAAAGTGACTTTTAAAATATTTATTCCTTAAACAATTTTTTTATTTTTTAAATGTTTTTATTGAAAAAATGTTGCGGAATTTATCGTTTGTCCAAGGTCTTTAATATTATATTTATTTACACCTTAATCTAGATAAAAACATTGCACATTATGTAAAATAAATCCAAAAAAATAACAGTATGAAAAAAATCATAATCAAAACCAACAAAATCAGTTGGTTTTGCTATTGTATTTAATTTAATTTTAGCAGGCATACAACTTAAAACAAATTGATAATTTAAAAACATTGAAACTATACTAAATTAACAATGTTTTGAGTATCTCCAAATGTTTGTAGATAGGCTGGATTTCCTCCCTAGGGAGATGATGATCTGATGTTAAATAATTAGAAGAATTCCGAATATGATAAAAGTGGGGCATAGGTATGTAAGAATATATATTTACAAATTACGTATTTACATAGAAAAAATAACCAGATGTACAGGAAGATATAAATTTGCGGTGGTTCAACTATCTATTATTCTATTGTGGATTATTGGCAAATAATTATTAGCATTGGCTTTAAAAATTATTTGCTAGTAAGGCAAAGGGAATGCGCCGTACAACCACTCTTCACAAGATACAATATCGTGTGTATGGTTGCTATGAAAATAACGTAAAACCTTTAAAATATCGTAGAAATTAATATTCTTTATGTGAATATCAATGCTAATATAAGGAGTTTATGTTTAAGCCAAAAGTAGACAAAAGAATATCAAATAAACAAAAAAGCATATTATTAAGTGTTAACATAAGTTTTGTCTGTTTTTTTTTCTAAATGAAGAAGAGGACAAATAAAATGAAATTAGTCAATAATGTATTCTCTTTATTCTTTTTATTTGTTTTCTCCATTTTTCCCTCGATTGAATTCGAATAAAAGACGTCGAAAATGCTCACTTTTTTCTACTTGACATTCCAATTTGAAAGCTTGTAATCAAATAAAATACGTTGTGTAAAAACAAACAATATCTTGCAGAGAATAAAATTTTCTTTCGAATGGCGAATATTCTTTACCATTTTTTTTACTTTTGGTGATCGTTTTTGAATTTGGATAAAACGGATACAACGCACGTATGTTAACACCTAATATTTTGCTGTAGTGCTTCGATAAAGATATTTGTAAACATACCAAGCATATAACTCCTTGGTTTTTGTTTTGTATTAATTGTTATGGTTTAGTAAAATGTAAACGGGAAAATGTTGTTTTGTGATTGGGAAGTGAGGTTTGAGGGTGGCACTGTATAATGCAAAGACTACACCAAATTACGACACAAATACAGAAATCTTTACACTTGGGCTACAAAAATATTTCCTTAAGTTAAACACTCAGTATATATAGACGACAAATATATGTTAAACTATTTCCATGTTGAACTCCGCAGGTCAGGTGCTTGGCAGATTTTTGTACGTTAAGTTTAGTAACGCAGTTGTATAACGCTATGTAATCGGAATCATATCTCGAATTCTAGTAACGCACTGCATTACTATCCTTACCGACAAATAATTCTGAATAATAAAGCTAATGAAAGCTTTCGAAAAAAATTCATAAAAAACCAAAGTATTTATTTTATATTTTTACTCATGATTATGTATAGTATGTGTTCATACTATTCACGAATCCTATGCGTCATTATCAGACGTCTCCTAACTAGATTTAAAGAAAGGTGATTCAAATACTATACACCGGGAACTGAGGACTGACCAAGCGACAAAATGTCTACTTTGTAAATAAATGTTTAATCAAATAATATAATATCATAAACAAATAAATGTAGATAGATTCTTAGATAGATTTCTTATATTATAAATAATCAAAGTAATGTTTTTATGCATGTAAATAGACAAAATAGAAAGTTAGAAAAGGGAAATTATTATTATGTTAAAATTAAAAAATTAAGATTAGCTGGCTTATAATACGATCGAATTTTTTTTCTTATTGCAAGACTTGTGAGCTGACTGATTCTAAACACTCGTGTGGTAGATAACAGTAATTCGGTTTGCTGTTTTAACTGCATGGAACTACTCGTGCATTTTGTTGCGTTGGGATCGCTCCATCGCCATCGTATTGTGGAGATTTAAGTACTTTACGGTCCCTTTGCTGTACTCCGAATGAACGGTATATACACCCCCCTTTAAACGTAGCTAAATGCAACCCTCGCTAAGCGGGTTAGCGAATCAATGCTGATTTATGTTAAATTTTTCTAAGGTGATGTAACTATTCCGCGAGCGAAACTTTACCAGCAGAAGCTTAAACATTTCTAAAACACCTTCTCTCGATGTTTATCTACGGTCGCATAAGAACTATTGTTAATACCATAAAATTAACTCATATACTGCCTTGATCAGATAACAAATTATTTAAAATAATTACCCTTTTATTAACAAACAAAATAAAAAAGTACCCCGAAATAAATGTTATTTCGGAAATAAATATTTATAACTACTACAAACTTTATTTATGGGTAGTTTTTATTCGAATAAGAAAATGTCTTCAGTTTTATATTTTAAATTTTGTCAAGTTAATGTTATTTTAACTGAATTAAATAAATAACTGATATAAAAACTAGAAGAATAAAAAACAAGGGGTGTATTTTTTTAAACTCTAGAGTAGTGTTGTTCATCCTTTTTGAAAACGCGACCGCTTTGGGAGTTGAAAAAATCTGACGACGCAGGGTCAATTTTTACTCTATTTTATTTTATCATACTTCTCGTATGTCAGTAATTTTAACAAGTACATATTGAATTTTCTTCCTACTGAGACCATATTATTCATTATTAATCGAAAAACCAAGTAAATACAAGGTAGGAGCGCAGAGGGTGCAGCTGATCGGGCGGATTGTTAAAATTAAATTAAATTCGCATAAGATTGACGTTTTCTGGACGTAAGCGTAGTGACAACCAGAATATTCAGAGCTGCCGAGGGAAGCTATGAAATTACTGGAGCTTTTTGCCACATCTTACTATATAAAAGGGGAGACCGAGGAGAGTTGTAACAGAGGAGAGTTGAAACAATGGCGATTTCGAGAAATCTATGATCGATGGCGAACTAGGAATATCACGCATTTATTGTATTTTTGACGTGCCACTTAATGGAGTTGGAAAAAGCAGTCTACAGAGAGTGGTTGTGTGTATACGACATCTGGACGGAAAAAAATGATCAAAAGTAAGTTTTTGGCCAGTATTTTAATAGTCTGTTATTCGATACGTATTACGTGAACGCTGAAGTAATATTAATTCCTACATGCACTGACTATTTAAGTTTTAAAGCGTGATATTATTTTTTAAAGCTTGTCTCTTGTTAAGAGGTTAAACAGCTTGTTTTAACTGTCTTCTTTTTTTTTTATTACTTTAATGTTTTGTGATGTGAATTTTGACACCGAATTGTTAATTGTTCTTGTTTTAGAATGCCCAATCAATATGTATAAAAGACTCTTTTGCTATAATTTATGAGTACTGCACAATAAAGCCTAATCAATATATTTTTATTGATGAACATACCAACGGTAGATTACAGCAGTTACATTTATTTCACACGTATCACACGTTCATTTTTATCTCCAAATACCAAACTGTTACAACTTACCTTGACCTCTGTTTCAACTTACTTCGGTACTAGGAAAGTTGAAACGCAAGGAGTTTTTTTCAGTTTTAGTCAATTTTCAAATATAAAGTTCATTGAGGTAAGTCTATTTTAGGCTGAGATATAATAGGTAGTGTTAAAACTATTTCAACCCTCCTCGGTCTCCCCTATGTAAACTAAAGTTTTCTTCAATGGTGGACAAAAAAACTAAAAATATAAACACGATATGACAAATTGTTTCAAAATATACAAGCATAGCCTTTTCACGGAAATTATTGTATTTTTACTGTAGCGTATGACCTGAACCCTCGCTTTTTACTTTTACCTTGCTTGCGACAGCGACCAACTGGTTGAAAAACACTGCTCTAGATAAATATTTTTTATATTTTTTGTACTAATAATTAATAATATGTAATTCATTACTATAATAATATATTGCAATAATACTTTTTTTATCCTAGGAAACCCTAAGCCATCGTTTCTCAAATTGGGAGTCGTAATTTATACGAAGGTAGGTACATACTCGAATATAGTAAAAAAAAAAAAAATTGAATTATTTACTGGAATATATTTCAATAACTCCAATTACTGGAATATTTTCCAGGAGCAAAGAAAATTTTCTCGGAAAGGTGAGTTCTCGATCCGTTGGCATGAACATTTTGTCGCAGTTTGAAAATTACCGATCGAATCTCACAATCAACTAATTCAAATACCGACTGAAAAAATAATACTACTAGATGTGGTAAAAACAATAGATATGAGAAATGAGAGAAATAACCCGTAGGGCCTTTCTTACAAACCCGGTATAAAGTTATGCCTAGGCATAGCGGTAAAAATTTCTACGTCGTTCATTGGTATTTATTACGTCAGTAATCTTTAACTAATAAACCAAGTTACATTTTAGGGAAGAGGCAAGGTTTTATTTTTTGGGAAAGATATTTAATATATTGAGAAACGATGCCTTAAGCGATTAGTTAACTTTTAATCCTACGAAGTATTCATAATCAGTATTCTAGATTATTTATAAGTACTAATCTTTTGAATGAAACTTTATGTCCGCCATTTAAAAAAAAACGCCATTTTTATAATCACACTGCAGGTATGTCATTAGTCTGTTTTTCTTTCAATCAATCTGTCACTTAGATTGTCGTAAAGTCGGTCAACAACATGATATTAAACTATTTAAGTAACGTATTCTAGACCACAATTTTAACGAATACTCTAATTTTCTGATTTGACTTAATAGAGGGATATTAGCACGGATGTCTTTAAAAATTTAAGTACTGAACGAATATGATCTGGTTATAAGAAAGCTATGGTTTATTCTTGCCATACTATATCATTCAAACTCGCCTATATAACTTGTTCAGCATCAACATACCCATCACCTTCTCATATTTTCTTTCTCTCATTCTATCTCATTTATAGGCAATTTTCGTTCATAAATCAAATCACTTTTAAACGTCTACGTCCATTATTTTGATTTTTTTCACCGTCAAGGGAAAAACTTGAAATTTTGTAAAATTTTATTAAGTTTATTAACTATTGATTCTAAATTAAATTTATATCCAACATTTATTATGAGAAAACACCAATTTCGAATTTTGAGGCAGGTGGTAAAATAAATAATTTGTTTAACGTTTTTTATGTATTTGTAATGATCAATTTTCGTTAAAAAAAAAATCAGTTTTCCTGCAGAAGCAAATATGGCATACAGCTTTACTCTTTTTGTTTTTCATACATTTTCACTCATTTTCATTATTTAATAAACAACTTAAGTTGTGAAAAAATTGGTTTTGATATTTTAACGGTCAGGTCAAGTTTTCCAGTCATCCTCTCGAGGCTTCCAATTCAAACAGACTTTATTTCGTTCTTTTATATTCAAATGACTAGACAAAATTAAATGTAATTTCTCGATCGGATAAATTAGTACGCTTGTTTCAGGCAAAAAAACATTTTGTTTATTATTTTGGTAAACCTGCTGCAAATTGATCTTCCTAGCCATGCAAATTGATGGTATTTACCATATTACATTCCTATTCTTATTCCGGTTCTTAAATTTTCTTACCCCTTTAGAACGGACAGGGCTGAAACACGATCTTGAAAAAGATTTATATATTTTTTTCTTAAACTTATTTATAATTCCTTTTTTCACACAAGATATTTACAAATCAATAAGTATCAATTGATGAAAACAATTCAACAATACACAATTGTTATCGGATTCAATAATTTGTTCAAATGAATCGTTTATCTAAAACTAGCATGACTGATTATATTTTTTCTAATAACTTGTAATGCACGTTATACGTTAACAATATGTTTACTACTTGAATACTCCTGTGTTAAAACTACTTTATATCTTTAATTCTAAAAACTACATATTTACTAATAAAATTTGCAAACTACCCTTTTATGTACAAAGTAGCTTACTAAATATGCATTTTCGACTGAAGAATATACATGAAATATATTGGCCTAAGACTATTCATTGTTAGTAATAGGAAATGGTATTTCTAAATTTATTATGCAATGAATTTTCACATAATATCTACTAAAATATTTACAATTGCTTTATTTCATTGATTATTTACACAGTCAAAGGCATCTAGTGATAACGCTACGTAAGATTCAAAATGTGCATCTAATGTACATTGTGCGTTTATTTACAATACTAATTTGTGTGAATTAATGCGTCAAAATAAATAAATTTATGTCGAGCTCGATTTTGGGTTTTTGAATTTAATTATTATGTTGATGATGTTACTCAATATTTTGCCAAAAAATATGTCGGTGGTTTTAATGGTTTTATTTAACCAGTATCTATTTTTATTCAATTTGGGTGCTACAATTAACTAAATAACATTTGCACAGCGGTTAAAAAATGGAAACAATAGCTGTCTGAAAATTATGGGGAAAAAATGCAAACTTAATCATATGTATTGGCATACCATATTTACGTGGTTCGCGATAATTTTCCAGAAACGGAGAATCATTGTCAAACGTCACAGAAAACAGCCTTTTATCTCACTCTCACCTATTTGCTGTCTCCAGCCAATAAGACAACGTATATATTGTGTGGTTAAATGTATAGTATTGATGTTTTTTGTTGATATTTCTTGATAAATGTACCGGTTATTTTTATATTAGTTGGACCTTTTACCCTGGAGTATTCGAGAGTCTTAGTTTATTTTTATTCGCTTGGCTATTATCATGTTAACAATATTTTGAGTCTGCACAAATTCGTAAAAAAGACCGACGTATTACAACAGAAATGAAGAACATTTTAGAGAATAGAATACGGAAGTTGAGGCATTTACAGGGCTCATATTCTGCTATGGGCTGGTTTAAGTGACCGCTTTATACCATTAACCATTATATCTACATTTTAATCAAATTAATCTCACCCACATCAATAAACTGTTCGGCTCTTTAACTTCACAAAAATCAACACATGGATCGATTGAAGGAATTCATTGGATTGAGAAAAGAGGGAAATGAATTCTTCATTAACTAGGATTAAATTGATTGGACATGACCAATTCGCCGTAATGATTACAATCCTTTTTAAAAGCCTTAAATTATTTATGCAAGTCACCAGATCTGTATATCCGACAAGACCTATAACAGGGCCACGGATAGTAGCGAGAAGCTCCATTCGGTAATCATAAAGAAAAAGAAAGGGACAATGCCACAGGATGTGTTCAGAAGACTGATTAAGATATCCGCAGCAGCACGAACGGAATCAACAATATTTAAAACAAATAATTTGCCATTAAATTTACCATGACCTGATAAAAACTGCATTGTAATCGGGGATAACCCAAGAAGATTTGAGCGCTAACGGATTCAAGGAAATTTTTTTCAGGAAACCCTCCCTGAAGGGGAAGCATAGGCATATAGGTAAATGTAGCACAGAGTGTAAAGTGACCACTTGAACCAGCCAATGACACGTCACAAGCTATGTAAATGCATAGACACCAACATTCCACTCTTTAAAATGTTACCTATCTCTGTTGTAATATGTCATTATTATTATATTGTTTTTTTTTATTGCTTCCATATTATTATGAGTTTAATCCAAGTATATTTTATTTTAATCAAATCTAACAACTTATTACTTTTTTTCATACGACCCAGTTTTTTTTTCTAATTCTTATTTTTTTATTATTTTCTCAAAAAAAAACAATATTTTTACAATTATGTAGGTAAACCTTTCATTCTAAAAATACAAATATAATACTCGTTATCTAAAACGCCACGTCACATTGCAGGCGCAATAGTCGTCAAGAAAATCTACCGATACACGAAATAACAACCCTACCTTTAGAATAGCTGAAAAGCCCAGATAACACATCCAGTTAGTGACACAATATTATTGTATTGCATAAGCGATGCTTCAGCGATAATCACATAATCAACTATTATAGTTGATAGATGTATGTACCAAGGCAACATAAATCCTCCATAAATACTCTTATTTCATCTACACAAATAATCCTTCGAGTTATACGTTTCCCGAGTACTGTATTTACTTTTTCGAACCGTTATGATAATACATCAATGTAAAAGTAACACATCTTACGGCATTTTACGTTATACCAAGATCTTCATATTTCGCTATGAATGTAAAGTCTGTTGATTGTTACGATTTTTATGAAATGTAAGTATATAATATTTTCCGTGCCCGGGAAAAAGGGCTTTGGCCATAAAATGGTCAAAATGTCGGTTATTGGCAGTAAGTGAGTGCGCTCGCTTATAATTTAATCAGCGTATTTTTTTCTTAATACTTAAGTATACAGTTAAGAAGCTTATTTTTTGGGAATTTTTCGGTATATTTGTCAAAAGTCTAGATAAATTAAAAAATCTTAAGAAATAAGTTGAAATTTTCGTAAATTAGCTTTTATTGAACAATTTCATGTTCTTTACTCTCCCAAAAGTTCCTCCCATAAGGGATAAGGTTGATAACAACCAATATTATATTTTGTGTTTGCTATTAGTTATTGATTCAAATCATTCGTTGCATTGCCGGTCAAAAAGTTTTAAGTTATACTTTTTTCAGAAATTTTTTCGATTTAAAGACTTAAGTCATGTAAAAATTACAATCAAATGCAAAAAAAATTAAATACACAAAATGTCAAAAATAATTATCTAAAGATTTTAAAAAAAATACTCGAAACAATTGAATCCTTATGATTTGGCAGCCGTTTTTTCGATTTTTAGACACACTCAAAACTTTGTTTGGCTCTCCTGAAATATCTGCTTTTTTTACTTAAGCCCCTTTTCCCGCATACAGAAAATATATTGGTCAAATTTCATAGATTTTCACGGTCTTTCAGATGCACAATACGTTTTTCCGGGTTATTCTGCCGCTTGTCATTCGTTTACATTACGTTTCGGACCGCATTATTGCGTCCATGATCAGGGTTGATGTTTTGATTTCTACCGACGTGCGACGTTTCGGATCACATTACAGAATGAACTAAACGCTGCTTGCCACATATTGCAGCATATTATAAGTCAATTTATTGCGGTAACAGTTATTTGTTTAAAAAAACCATATTTGTGGGAATCTACTCGATTGTGGACCTCTGATACGAGTGGTAAGAAGAAGGAAGACTGTACCCTTGTTTATAGCCATAAACGCATTTTGTTTTTCAATACCTCTTATGTTATTTTTAATAATAAGACATCTTCAATAAAACTTAATATTTATTATTTCAATCTGTATAATACGACCGGTGCAATTTCTGGTTCGCGAAATAATTTTTTAAAATTTTTAATCTTTGCAGTTAAATTTTAATAAATGCATTTAAAGTGCAATCCTCGTACTGAAATCGACAAAAGTATCATTCATGTAATGTAAAGAAAATTTTAATATTAATATTAAAACTAGTCTTGATTAATTAATTATTTGGTCTTTCTTCACAGATAAAATATTGCATTTATATATTTGATGAATATTAATATAATTAATACAATAAGATGGCTGAAGATCAAAATGTAAAATTCTGATTTGAATCTCAATAAATTTTTAATGTTTTTATTTAATAATAATCTTGATATCTTGATATCATACTTAAAAGTTTGTCCAATTTTTTAGGATGTTATATATACATCTTATTGATCACCATTTTAAATTCTCATATCTTAAATAACAAAGCCTCATATTTTATTATTAATGATAATTCTACCGATATTTATATTTCAATTCAAAGTTAGGTTAGTTTTTAAAAAAAAAGTTGTATTCTGATAAATAACGCATTTTTTATTAAAATACATTTAAAATATGAAATATTTCTAAAAAGAGATATTTTTTATAACTGAAAGAAAGACCAAAATGAAAAAAGTTGTGTACAAAATCCGTCGCTCAAAATATTACACACGAAAAATCTGACAAATATTCATTTTTTTAAAATACATATGTATAAAATGGTAATCAGAAAATTAAATATGTTAATTAGTGGTTAAAACTCAAACATTAAATGGTTTATATATTACTTAAACAAACAAAAAAAGATTGTGTTTGTGGCCATGATTAAATCAGGACTATAATCGTAATAAAATATGGATGGGAATATTGTAATTTAGCAATGTGGAATATCTAAATTAATTTTAGGATAAAACGCATAAGTACCTACGTAAACTTTTACAGTGTATGTAGGTATGTAAATTGACAATAGTGAACTAGGAATTTATTAATTAAAGAATTGATAGTTTAATTTCTTACCGTAACATTAGCAAGCAATCATCAGAATATCAGAAAACTTAAAAATATTAAAATACTTTAAAATTTAATTAGCTTTTTCATAAATATGTAAAACAAATAAACTAATCGTAGAAATCATCCAATTAAACTTGAGTATTTAATTGGAAAAGGAAGTTAGTTAAAATATTTATTTTAAATCTATTCAGCTTCAACTCTCTAATTTACTAATCCTTTAAATAAAAAATGATTTTTATAAAATAATATTCAACAATATTTGAATAAATCATTTAATAACAGTAATTTGTTACGCTTATTATCAAAATCTTAAATGTATGTCTAAAAACAAGTTTGAAAAACAAAACATATTATTTGAAAAGATGTTAAGTACTTTTTGAATAAGATAAGTTTAGTTTATTAAATATGGACTATTTTTAAAGTTACTAAATTAAGTTTATAAATTACAAAAAATGACCCACCTCTAATCAGTCGATCTTCGTTCTTGCGCGAGTCGGACATGAAGCTGTCAGCTGAGGCGGCAAGCGGCGAATGCTAATAGAGTAAAACCTTACTGGCTATAATGTCTGATATTAGCGTACGAAGCACTGTGGAACGGATCACCCGAACTTGTCACTAAGAGTTCATTAGCGCGGCGGTGGAGATAAATCAATCCTCATTTTTTCAAAAGCTCAACGGTGCAGAATACAAACTCTCACGGCAGGTTTATATGTGGTGTTAAATACATCGATAGTGTTTATATCGCGGCCGAGTTATCGATTATAACTGAGCTGAAGCCGTTTTGTGGGAGTATCGTAGTGTACGGCAGCCTGTTTACACGTCACAAGGGCTGGCCAAGTCGGGGCGCGAGATACGGCGGTCCTTCAGGATCTGGCCAGACAGGGAACGCTGCATGGAGCCGGAGCGGACGTTGGTGGCAGTCTCGGACTTGGACTTCTTCACCTTGCTGCCGCCCGCAACGGGCGTCTTCCCTTTCCCGGAAGGCTGCGATCCCTCGGCGGGTGACACTTTGCCTGCGAGAATTATTCGTTGTTTTAGTTAAACAAAATAAACATTTTGAAAAATACTTATTTTCAAACTGTATTGTGTAATTTACCTTTTTCGATATCTGTGTTTGACGAAGCTTTGCGACATACGACGACTCCTGCGTTGTTGAGGAAATATTGGGTTTTTTCCTGTTTGGAAGCTGAATCCTAAAAAAAGACATACATTTAAGACTTCTTAAAATACGAAACAATTTATTTAAGAAATGCATTTATATTATATTTAAATTTACTTTTGATTTTTTTTCTGAGGATTTCTGTGAGGCGGTATCTCCACTGCCGCGCCACAACAGTCACTGGATCTCACAAAAGGCATTGGTTTTCTGCTCCTTGGGGGTCTCGACTGTCAGCTCGGTGGTGCTTCCTTCAACCAATCCATCCTTCGGGCTGAAAAGAAAGTTAGTTAAATGTCACAAACTGTTTACAAAACAATATTAAAAAAATTCAGTACCTAACAGATTTTCATACCTGTCAACTCGAGTTAGGTCAGGACTACCTCCAGCTTGTCCCCTTAGAGCCAGTGTAGATACCATCGGAGGCCTCTGTGGCTTGTTGTCAATAATTCTTTCAATTTCTGTCATTATGGCGGGAGACAGTTGAGGCAGAATCTAAAAAAAAGATCCGCTATAGTTATTCATTCAAAAACAAATGTTATTCACAAATCAATTCTGTATTTTTTTTTTGCAGTGAGTCAAATAATCACCTGTAGAGAGTGTATATTTTCATACAGTTGCTCTACTGTAACAGCACCGAGAAGTAGGCAATGAACAGATTCATTTTTTAAGCACCACGCGATAGCCAATTGCGAAACAGTGCAATCTGAAAGATAAATAAAAAAACATATAAATATTGTATGTGAATCATTAATATGTAAATGGTTAAATACATTTTGTCTTTTAAAACTTACTAAGACCCGCAGCGAGTTCAGAAATATCTCGCAACTTTTCGGCGTGACGCCTGGTTTCATCAATCGTGCTCCTTTCTCGAGTAGCCGTAGCGCAGGCCTAAAAAACAACATTTATTACAGATGACCTGCTAAATTTTATCACAAAAGAAAATAAGTATTCTAAATTATTTACATTATCTACTTCTCCGGTGGTCTCATCTTCTGCCCAACTAAACGAGCTGTATTTCCGATTGAATCGGGACCTTGCAAATATGCTCGGAACATCTTCGCGGGATAATCCTTTCCCGGTTGTTATTGCAGACCACACCATCAAACCTGAAATCGCATTTGACGAAGGAAAATTGGAAAATCTTTAAAATTTAAATGAACACGTCACGGAAAAATATAGCTCACCAACTCCAATTTTATTGTAAAGTTCCGGCATATACAGCTCAGACTTCTCTCGACAAAACATGTGATACTCCGTCTGTTCCACTATAGGAGTTACACAATTAAACTGGCGACAATTTGTGTAGGCTTCCATTATCTGAAAAATTTACTAACTCCTTTAATATGTAAATTTAATAACATGTTCACCGTATTACTCGTTTATTTACTGTATTTTACCTCTGCAGGAGACCATCTGGCGGTTCCCCAATACATGGCCCAACCTTGGTTGATTATATGATTCATTGCTCTGACGACCTCTGCAAATTGAAAATCATTCAAAATAAAAAGCGGCGCTATTTTCATTCAAGCTGTTTCTGAGAAATTACCATGAGTTATTTTACCTTCCATCGGGCACATGTGGTCAACTTTGTGCAGAATGACAATGTCTATGTAATCAACCTGAAGTCTTTCGAGAGATGCTCGAACACTTTCTATGATATGTTTACGAGACAGACCTCGCTCATCGGACCTTAGGAGGAGAATAGAACCATTAATTTTGATTCTTGTTTAGAAATTATTCATGTGGTGTATAT
The DNA here is from genome assembly GCF_059751315.1 of Micrasema longulum. Classification (NCBI taxonomy): domain Eukaryota; kingdom Metazoa; phylum Arthropoda; class Insecta; order Trichoptera; family Brachycentridae; genus Micrasema; species Micrasema longulum. The sequence continues at coordinate 1,056,437 of NW_028277292.1, forward strand.
AACCTAAGTACGTTTGTCTTACTTGGTACTCCAATAGATCTTCGTTGTTATAATGATGCTGGCCCTTTTGTAGTTACGACGTTGTAGAATTTTGCCAAGTTCAGTCTCCGCTCGTGTACCTAGAAGGTTAACCATATTCGAAACCGTAGCTGGAAGATTTTAAATGAAGTAGTAATTCATTTAAAATCAGTTTTCATTAATGATTTGACTGAACTTTATTTGAAAATCGAATAGTAAAAGTAAAAACATAATACACATTTCATCAACTACGTTTTTTTCTTTCACCATGCCGCTCCTTTCTAATACAAATTAAAAATTAACAATGTGCGGTACAGAAATTGCAGTTGTTACAAACGAGCTTCGCCGCGTTATGCGTCAGCGTCAGTGTCGCATTATGTCGAAAATAAGGGTTAACAATATAATTCGCAAACTTAGGTACAAACATATTTTAAAGTAAATTTTATGGAAATATTTTTATAAATTTTTGTTGTTTCTACACAAATACAAAAAAATATTCGAAAACAAATTTACAAAAAAATATAAACACATTCGCATCGTATATTGATGAAATCAACAATACACAGTAAAATAATGGTTGTACATATTGTCATCCATTTCAATGGAGTTTCTACGTTAGTATTAATTTTCAATTTTGGTACTTTGTTTTGAGTTGTGATGTGTGCAGGATTGTAAATAATTTTCACATTTTTTTTTTAGCTACTGAAATCACAAAATGTTTTACGTTTTTATATGGGATCGCAACAGACACTTTCGCTTACATTAAATTTAAGTAAATGATACAATTCATTATTTTTATATTACCCAAATATCAAAGATACATAAAATATATATAAAGTAAACAAGAATCCTTTATATAAGTCGACTCTTTAAAATAAAAAACTTTCACCTGACAACCTCTTTGGATTGTAAAATATAAAACGTATTATATTAATTGAATAATTTACTAAAGTTAGACTATCGTAAAAATATGCATAAAAAGAGAAAGGAAGAGTGGACTTTGGTTACTTGGTTTGGTGGTAATGTCAAATTATCATTTTAGAGATGGTATCTCGTCTAAATCAATAATATATTTCATTATAATAATGTTTATTCGTAGTATACCGATACCAGAAACCGCGGAATAAATCATTTATGATATTATTAATGATTGCGAATTTGAAAATACTTTTATACGCTGTAATGATTTTATTTAAAACTTGATCGACCAAATTGTCGTTTGTCGATAGTCCGGCGACTACACTCTTCCCACCTTTTCTGCGCATCTTATTACGACGGCGGACCGAGGCGTAAAGATGTTGAAAATAATTACCCGAGTGTGCTTCGGACAAGTCGATGATGTTGATTCCGCTATCCAATGCCTTTGTGACTATTTCTATTGAAGTTTCCTCTGGAACTCCCGGTCCGAAGACGGCCCAGGTGGCGAGAGCGACGTTGGTAACGCGTAGCCCACACTTGCCTAAGTTCTTGTAACGCAGACCGGGAGTGACAGTCGAGGGCATGGTGAGGTGATTCCCGATATACGAAGACCCGAGACGGTTGACTGGGAAAGAAATTTTGTTTGTTCACGAGGGAAAGAGTTTGTCTAGTATTAAAAAAAAACATGTTTTTTTCTTTGTTGAGGGAATACAGCTAGATGTAATTAAATAAACATCTTTCTCATATTTGTAGGCAATTAAATAATTTACTAATTGAAATATATCTCAAATTTATTTCAACAGAGAGGGCAAACGTTTTTGAGAAGGAAATATGGAAGTCTAGGCATTTGCTGGGCTTATGACCTGTCATTGGCTGGTTTAAGTGGCCACTTTACACACTGTGCAACATTCACCATTCTGCCCATGTTTGAACATCCACATTTCCTCAACTCTTCCATCTGTTGACTCACCTACGTGATAAAGGTTTCAGCTCTTTTACTTCACAAAAGTCAACATTGAGAGGAGACCCTTAAGCCCACCATCCACCCGCAGCTGTTATACAGTCCTGGGGGACTGTCTGTCAGCTGCGCATAGAGGAAAGTTATTATAAATATTCCTAAGGAATACAAACTCTATGCAGATTAAGGAGGGGGAGGGGGACGTATGGACAGAGGCCAACACGTCGTTCCCACCCCCCAGGATCCCCTCAATGCCTCTGTTTTTTTTGTTCAAAAAAATTTGTTAACAAACAATTTACATAAATAAACGCATCCAAATATACAAAAACATTTTCTTAAAACTATAGTAACATAACAAACAAAACTAAACAAAAGTCAACAGATGGAAGAGTTGATAAAATGTGGATGTTCAAACATGGGCAGAATGGTGAATGTTACACAGTGTGTAAAGTAGTCACTTAAACCAGCCAATGACAGGTCATAAGCGCTGTAAATGCCTACACTTCCATATTCCCTTCTCAAAAACGTTTTCCCTCTCCGTTGAAATAAATTTAAATATGAACAACTCCCTAGGGAGAAAATCCAGCCAGTCTGCAAGCATTTGGACATACTCAAACATTGTTGAAATATATCTCAATCATCGTCATAAATGAAAGCAAGATAAGTATGAAATATATATTTTTTAAATTGATACATGTCGGCTTTTCCGGGAATCGAACCTGGGAGTTCATGCATGTTGCATGTTGCATGTTATCCAAACGCGTTTTATTGACCCAAGCGCAGACGATAGGAGACATGTTGTGTTATATTTATTGAAAATATATAATAAAAAATACTCTGATTTTCATTTCAGAATATCAGATTATTCGAAATTACAAAGATAATTGTGAATCAAAATTAAATCGAATTCCGATAACAGGGTGAAGAAAGAAAAACAAATCCAAGAAATAATCGTAATTATGTAAAACTTTTCCATAAAACGGACCCTTAATGTTTAGGCTGTACGTACTAACTCTGATATATCTTTTACTTCCGGTGAAGGGGGTTGCGTCGACCACCTAAGGCAGTATTTTTCAACCTTTTTGGATACAGGACCAATCTACGAGTAGAAAAATAAATGGACCAACTTTTGCCTTGTTTAGAGGGTTCGGAGTCATGAGCAATGTAAAATTTTAGTCGTGGGAGGGGAGGAAGGTAGTGACAGATTTCTCCTTAATTAGCGCTGCTTCCCTCTAAGATACCAGTTGTCAAGACCCACAGGTCAATTATAAGTAAAAAATACCTGTTTTTTTGGGAACTATAATCAGAATACAACAATTTTCTTGGCATAGGTTTCTAAATGGATACTTTGATAGGACACTAGAGTTATATACTTTAGGGAACGAAAACTGAAATTTCGTAGATTCAAGTTAGGAATTTGCATATCATGAACATTTTTTCTTATAACTCTTTACTGTTTGAAATGTTATTACTTTTTGTTTTTTATTTTATCTTCTATCTTTTTGTTTAGGCTTGTTTAAAAAAAAAAAAAATCTTTTATATAAATACACCTACACTTTGTAAAAAAAATCCAGAATATGTGTATATACGAATACATAAAAAAAAATCTAAAATAAAATAAAATCCCGAAGTAACTGACGGGCGACCGTACTTTGAAAAATTGTAATTTAATTATAAAATCATCGTACTGATTACAATAAAAAGTCCATATTTCATAGAATAAAATATAGGTCTTGGGAGAAGTAAAATGAAATTCTAGGCAATTAAAATGTACCGTTTATCATTCTAGTCATAATTTTATCGAAGGAAGGTAACCATTTGTTTACAAAACTACTCGGAAAACTATTGAACTGATTATGGCTTCTACTCTTCTCTACCCAGAATCTTCATGCTAACTAACAATTACCTTAGTATTGTCTTTTTTGGTAATAATTTGTCTTCCGCGATATATCATCTTATTTATTCCATTATTATTTTTTTTAAATATTTTATTTAAACATGTCGTTAGTCAATTCTTATTTTTATTTCTTTGTTAGATTCGTTTTTTCTCTGTTTTATATATTATTCTTTCAATTTACTGGTGTATTTTATTATTTAACATTTTTTGTAAATCATAAAACATAAATAATGTAGCCTTGCTGGGGTAATCCGTGCCAAAGACATTTGGTGATTTAGACTACGCGTTTTATGTTAATACTTTAAATTTTTGTTATGTGCAAACCATATCCTGATGTGGAATAAATATAGCAAATAATAATAAAATAAAGTACTTTGATTCGTTTATATTCAAACTTAAACTGGAAATTGCGGCTAAATCGTCCTATTGGGTTTTGACATTTATTTAAAGTACATATAACGTTTTAATTTTCTAAATCTGAAATACGATTTTTCACTCTGACCGCCAATGTTATATTTTCAATAAAAAATAATATATTACAGATAACGCTTGACCGCGGTGCTAGCGTACCTATACCGCCTTGATTCTTCCGACAAGTGTTCTACTTTACCTACTTTTTGAAAATCGATTTCATTTTAAATATTAATCTTTACAATTCGATACAACTTACTTTTCTGACATTCCCATATAGCAAAAGGGAGTAAATTATATACATATGTGAGACATGTCCTAGTTCTTTTAAGCGATCTCGATAAATTTATAACGTATTTATATGGTATTAAGAAGGAAAGCGAGAACTCACCTTGATCTAACATCTGCTGTGAAGTAGCGCTGAAATCATCCATGCAGTCGAGTGAAGCAATTGGAGCCCTGCAACTTGAAAACGGAAAACCAATAAGGCAAATAGAAAGACTTCAACAAGTTGTGCTTTTCTTCCTACTAGGCCGAGTGCTCTGTGTGCTTATTACAACCTTTAATTTGTGTAATCAGAGAAATCGTACAAATTCCTTTTGTGATTTACAAAGTATCGCCAATACTGAATTTCATTTCTTACAGGCAAAATACGTAAAGTTCTTGTAAGCGCTCATTTGACTGTACGTGAAAAAAGTTCAAAAGAAAGCTTGTAAAATACAAAGTAATTTTATCATCATAACATAATTATAAACTGAACCGTAGTGCAAAGCAAGCGTCACTGATTCAGTTTTTATATTACATATTATTATGAATGATTTTTAAATGCAAAACATAATTTTAAAATATTAATAGAGAAGTATCGTTACACAGCGAAGAAACATATAAAATGTATGTAGAACTTACTAACACAGATGCTTAATAAAAACCAAAACTCATCAGTGATTGTGAAAACGTCCTGTTTCAATGTCGACTCTGAACCTACTTGGAGTGAAGAAAATATGCCTCCACAACACACCGTAATAATTCAAGAGTGTCAGACGATCGATTTCCTTTAATCTAACCCAGAATTGAATATTATTGTTTCTTTTCTTTTTTTCTAAATGCATTGCAATGCGTGCCTTTTAATGCACGGATAAATTTAATCATACTATCGTATAAAATCAGAAATAAAAATAGATAATAATTATAAAATTCATAAAATAAAATAACGTGATTCGATTGTAATGAAGATTTTCGTTATGACGAGTTATCGTATAACTTTTCTGCAATTAAAAATCTACAGTGTAATCATAAAACATGGTTTATTTCCTTCAACGATTACATACTATGGATTGATAAAAATTATATGTTACAGATAATAATAAAATTACATTAATATAATATAGTAAAATTGACAAGTTGATTTATTATATTACTTTAGTAAATAATCGACATATGAGATATAAACAAGTATATATTTTACAAATTAGTATTGTCTATGTATGTTGTGATTTCTAACTGATTTGATTCAATAATGAGTTATTTTGGTTGGGATAACATTATTTTTATATTTGACTTAAATTCAAAACTAGAAGTTCTAAAGTTGAAACACATTTAAAAAAACTTTTTCACTAAATTCATGCTAATGTGACATGTGACATATTAATTTATCGCATTTATATTTAGACTCCACGTTATACTGATATTACATTAAATTGAGGTGTGGTCCCCGTGTTTGTTATTTATTCGAGGTTCGAACCCCAGTCTACAATTTTTTTCCCATTTTACAATTAGTTATTTACAACTCGTTAAGAATAAAAAAAATAATTTTGGAACACATATATCTTGAAAAAATAGATGCATTTTTCATTTTGGTTAATTAGTAAAAGTGTGAAAACAGCTAGAAAACCCAAAACTAATTTAAATATATGGAGTAATTTATTTTTCGTCGGGGATCGAACCCATAACAGATATATTACCGATATTATTCTATAGCGAGCGGTTTAACTGATCGATGAAGGCTAAATTCGCCTAAGTTTGGTTTTTATAAATGGAATACTGAGTTTAAACTCTAAAACAAGAACGTTTAGGAAATACAAAAACACGAACGTAATTTATTATTTTAAGAATCTTCCAACTTATAAAAAACTTGGAAATATATCAGATGTAAACTAAGCATTCCAGAAAGATAAGAAAAAGGCATATTTGTTGATAGCTGCCTGCCCTTCATTAAATAATACTAAAAATCAAGTGCAGTTTAGACGAGTATAATGTATTCAAGAATCTATTATTTTTGATGATTGCTTCAAAACATTTTTTTTCTAATCGATGATTGAAAAATCACAAAGTATGCAATATTAATAATCGTAATACTGAAATAAATATGAATGCTAAGCAGTCTACGCTACGAATGTGATGGTTGTATGTAAGTTACAGCATTATACAAATGTATGCAATTTCTATTATATTACAATTCTGTAAAGAGCATGCACTAGAAATAACCTTAAAATCTATATGGAACTACATTTTATTTAAAATTAACGATAAATCGGATATCGAGAATACGAAGCAATTAGGTATATTTGTACAATAAGTCTGCCGCAGAAATGTGTTCGTTTGTATAAATATAATTATAATCATTAAATAATTGTCGTTGGCTTCACGTTGACCGGAGCTTGTACAACTAATGGAGTAATCATAAATGGTAGAAATAAAAAGTTTATTTTATTGTATACATTTTATTGAGACATCGAAGATCTGAAGCCAAATGACAATGTAACGGAGATCTTGATGTCTGACGAACGGCACAAAGTTGTGCAGACTTGGCCCAGTCGAGAACAAAATGGAAAGAAAGGTCGCGTCCAGAGGTGAACATGGTGACAAGCTAAACCGTGGTGCAATATTGAGCTATGCAGTTACCGATAGATGGTAGGCACGGGGTTGGAGTCTTCGCTCGTGTTGTCGGCGTTGTCGGCCTGCGGCAGGAGGCTGGCGGCGGCCGAGGGCGGAGGCGCCTGTCCCGCGTAGTTGCACAGCGCGACTTGGGACATCTTGCGGGGCGCGTGCGGCGCGTGGCAGTTTGACGCCGACGTCGGAGAGGTGTTCAGGCAGATATTTAGCATGCCTCGCTGATCTTCTCTCTTCGGATCTAGCTCCTCGGTGCGCGCGCACCCGCGTATCTGAACGCAGCCATACTAAGTCAAATCTATGTGACAATTACTCGACTCGACAAGATTAAACGCGTGGAAAATAAACAAAATAAAATCTACGGTGAACAGCCTCCAGTCTGAAATGAAACAAAACAAAAAAGAAAAGAATATATATATATATATGTATATATATATACATGAATACATTTTATAGATTTGTCAAACCCTAACTGGATCGGTAATGCTGATTTCTAGGTCGAGGAAAGCGTAATAATCATTTCTGGTGCACCTTCTTTAGGGCAGAGTACAGATAGTTCCCTAGAAAGTGAATATGATTGTGATCTCTATGTTTATCTAAACAAACAGGTGCATATATAAGGAATGAGCAGTGTGATAAAAAAATCTAAAATGAATGTTTTCAAGATCCTTGATATCTAATCTACGTTGATTTATGTATGAAAAACCTAGGTATTTGGAATCACAAAATAAATAAATCAATCTTTTTTAGAAATAATATTGTACATACTCGTATATTGGGAAAACAACATTTTTCGTATCTATCTAGTTAGTTTAAGTCCTACTATATATGTAGATACTCATATGAGTGTGTCTTTTAACTGAACTAATTTATTCGGGAAATAAAATGTTTCCCATCTAATTTAATGTTTTATGTCAGAGTATTTCGAAAACAAGTCATGTTAACTTCTGAGCTCAAATAGTTATTCACAGAATCAAAGTATCCGCTTTATTTTTAATATCAAAAAGTATGACCATGTATCACTCTTTCGCTCCGAATTCAAGTGGCTTCAGCAACACATCATGATACCTTATATAAGAGAGAACACGAAGATATAAGTCATAACAAGGAAGACAGAGACGCTGTTCTGCGGCGGGTGTTGTCTAAAACAGATTCAGTGTTCAGTCGGTTGATGATAGTAGTGGGGGACGCACGCGCGTAACTTGAGCGGCGTATTTGAGATTTTCTATAACAGGGTTAAATTATACGTTTATTCACATAAGTTATGGAAAAGGTATTATTTAACAGTATGTGTTCATGTTTTTTTTTCAAATGTCTGAACATTAGAATATTCCGTCTTTTACTGGTGGAAACACGATGTTACATCACCGCGAGCAAAGGGATTATTTACCACAGTCTTTTAAAAGTAAACCACTTATTTATATTTATGTTTTAATCCGATTTCGACATGAAAATGTCACAGCGCCACGTTTTTGGTAATCAGATTGATTCAGTTTAAATAATTCAGAAATCAAGATTATAATCTAATTCTTAAATTTATCTTTGCGCATTATTGAAAAAGGTAACAAAGGAATTGTATCTACGGACAAATAAACGAATCAAGAAACTGTCATGTGGGTGGCTTTTGAGAACGTTCTGGAAATTAGTTTATGGCTTTGAACTGGAGCACCAGATACTGGACCTGATGTCAAATTCAACCAGATGACCCATGACTTCAAATAAAATAATAAAAATAACAATAATAATGGTTTATTAATAAAAATAACAATTACTTTATCTACTACGTGCACAGTTAGGTAGTAGATTTTTCTTGATCATGTCTAGTCTGCATAACTAGGTGCAACCTGTTTTAAGGCAGACATTTTTATGCAAAATAAACAATAATATTACTTATTTGTTTATAAATTTGTATAAACCACTTAATTTTTTTAATTACACTTCGACCGGTTTTGAGGTTACTACCTCATCGTCAGGAATTTAACTAACTTATAATTACACGCGTTGCTATTTATATAATAAAATATTGTATGAAAGAGACAGAAATTTGAAAGAAAGAAAGAGAAAGAAGATAAAATAAATCATAACGGGAATAGTTTTAAAAGAGGACTCAAAGTTAAATTTAATTGAATACTTATTATTTGAAGTTTTTGATTAATGGCTTTACTAATTTCTAATCGTTCTAAATTATCTAAACGGAAACCATTTTTATTGACATGCATTTCTACACACGTTTCTTGATTAAATTCATGGTTTTCGGATATAAGATGATTTGCGAATTCTGAAAAATTATTATTACTCAGACATCTTATATGTTCTTTGATTCTAACTTTAAATTTACGTGAAGTTTTTGTCTAGGAAAACGGCTTTGATAACATTTATTAACTTTGAATTTAGGGATAAGATGTTGCGTGTCGACTCGAAGAAATGGGAAAGTTTTCGAATTTTTTGTGTTATATATTCTATGTGTTCCGTCCATTTAAAATATTTATCAATAATTATTCCCAAATATTTTGTATGGTGTACTGATTCAAGTATTTCAGAGCATATAATCAAGATCATTGAAGAAACTGGTCAAGATGTCATTTTTACAATATTCCGTTTTCTACACATCGGCATATTTTTTATTGGCACCAAATTTCGGTCAAATTATTAACTTTAAATATTTGAACCAATAACAGTTTATTTATCATTTTAAATGGATTCATTCAATAATTTATAATATTTGTAACAAATGAAAGTCTATTAATTTTGTATGTTTAAATGGATTCTGGAATCAGGTAGAAACTTTAATTAAATACAAATAAACTTCTTAGATTTTCACGGCCGTTAAGATGCACAATAAGTTTTTCTGGGTTATTATGCCGTGTGTTATTATACGGTAAAAATTCTAAGTACCTAACGTAACACATATTCATACACAAATAACATCAACCCTGAGGATGGACGCTGTAACGCGATCCGAAACGTCGGTAGAGAGTACGAACGACACACGGCATAATAACCCAGAAAAACTTATTGTGCAAATACAAATAAATGTATAAATCTTATTATTATGTGTTCAATTCACATCCTGTAAAGACGGTGTTTTTATTTCAAATACTTTGTCTCCGATACATTTCTGTATTCAATGTAATAAACTTTGAGCCAAGTTATCCCTGTCCTGCTCTAGCGTAGCTTAGCCGGTGGCGGTTGGTTTTGTGAATGGAGGATCGCGAGTTTGATGCATTTTCGGAAAAATGCGTTCAATCTTTAAATAAATTTTTATTTATCGATCCTTCACGAACAAACTGTTGCAATATCCTTAGAAACCTGACCTCTCTTCATTTTACTGTTTTTTAATGTACGTATTTTTATTTCCTTTTTTTTTCTTGGTTCGTCATTCTCTCTCCTTCCAAACACATGACCTGAACCCACATTCCTCATTTTTTGATATGTATACAATAAAGTACTTTTATTTAAGTTAATACAAGCCTTACTTTCCTCATTTATAAACAGCAATTATTTTTAAATAATTACGTTTTTTTATGAATGTAGCTTTTGATATGTACTCGTATTTTGTTTTTTAGTATAAATTTTTGACCAACTCTTTTTTTGACCAACCTGTTTGTTGGTTAGCTGGGAGATATATGTCTCCTACCTAAAATTTTGCCAAAACACTTATTCTTTGTGCTTTAAGATTGAAATAAATTAAAAAATTGTCATATTTATTTTTTTTCGGACACTACCGCTCTTAAAGACAACGCGCGTGTCACATTGGTCTTTTCGCGGTATGTCCCGTTTTAAGGTTTTTTATAATATATATATTTAAAAAAAAAGTAAGATTCAACCATAGAATTAAAATATTTTTAATTCTATGGATTCAACATATCTTCTTCACAAAAAAAAGTTTCAACGCTAGAAATAAGGTCTATCTATTTTGTTGTTTTTCTGTTTCCATTTCCATGACAGTTCAGATGCAGGAGGAATAAAAGGTTACCGTAATACTGTCAGAATTCGTTTCGAAAGGTACCTACTACTGCGGTCCCTCTTTCACTAATGCACAAAGTTTTTTTTATTTATTTCCACAAACGCGAATCTTATCACCAGACCTACGAAATAAGAAAATATCACGTAACAAAATTTTCTTTGGTATTGTCCATGGCATTGTTTCCTGCACTAACTTTATTTGTTGTCACATTGATATTTTGTGATGCACAATTTTAAATATTCGGCACATGGGATATTTTGTAAATTATTTTATTCAGGAAACAGAATACAACATTCACTTACACGTATTGATAAAAAAAATATAAAAGAATGGTGTAAATAACTTGTTTTTCCTAAAAACGTCACGTAATATATAATACGAGTATATTGTGCGTGAATAGACGATACATTTTTTTTATTTTTTTTTATTTATTTATTTTTGTTTTCTTACAATAAACATAATAATTAAACAGAGTATTAAAAAAATAAATCATAATAACATATCAACGAAATAAATATTAATAGAAAAATAGTAAACAAAAAAAATCCCACAAAGGCATGGCCTGTTTGTGAGTATACAAGAAAATGTCAATGAATTTTTGCTTCTATAATAAACAATGGACAGTTATAATATTTTTGTATAACATAAGAAAGAAAAAATAAAATATTATGTAAAAGATAATATGATATTTTTTTTCATTTTTATAGTAATTAAAAAAGGAAATAAACAATATTAAAAAAAAAAAACACAAAAATATTTCCTATTATTAAAGGGCAACAAAATAAATCATAGAAATAAAAAGTTCATATCTTTAGTTTGAATCCAGGATAGTGCATGTTTACATGATACATTATATTACTTGTATGTATAAATGTATAGAAAATAATAATTGTCAAGTGTAGCCATTTGCAATAATTATAATGAGCAGCGAGCAGCCTTCAAAGGGTCCCGTTGAAATCAACATAGCATACAGAATGCAGCTACGAGTACTAATTATAAACATCCATCGTGAATTCGATGCCGGACGTTGGGTAGACTATTCGTTTAATGAATTTGTCAAGCCTTTGATATTCTCAATTATGTTGTCATAATAAACGTACTAAGGGGTCATTTTCTGGGATGAAAATGCCCTCAAAACAGAAGTTAATTAGTCATTCATGGTTTTATTTAGTTAACCATTTTAAAACCAGAAAAAAGATCCTACAAGGTTGTTATCTGGATCGATGGTTTTTATATATTTTTTTTTGTTAATCCGAGTATACACTAGGTCGAAAACACCTTTCGTATTATCATTGCTATGGTATTTGTAAGTATTGTAATTTTTAATATCCCACCGAAACTTCGAAATTATACTGCCCGCAACGTCACAAGTTTAGGTCACTGGTGTTGATATTTTAAAAATGATCCTTGTACATATCCAAAAAATAATAATTTTTATCCGCTTAAAGTCAAAAGACGCAAAATTTCGAAAAACATGTAAATCTACTGCCCTAATTTCTGTTCTAATTTTTACCACGTATAAGAAACATTTTTCATATCCAATTTCCTCAGTGCTGTTTTCTTTTTGTATTGTCATTTAAAAATAATAGTATTATAGTAACCTCATAATAAATATTTATACGTAAAAAAGAATCTTCGTTTTACAGGTTTTTTTGATGATTTTCTACGTTTCAAATATGATATAACTGATAAATCTTTTTTTTTTGAATGCCATTATGTGATTTGATATATTAATAAGCACCTTTAAACAAGAAAAATACTTTAAAGCAATTGTTACTGAATTTTATTTTTTTATATTTGATGTTCACACAATATGTTAAAATTTATTTACATAATATTTCTAGATCAAACAGCTGAATTTAGTTTCGATTGTCTAAAACTAAGGGTGCGATATTATTTGAATAAGAAATGCGTTTAATATTGCTTAATGTAGGTACAACTAGTTTCAGAAGGATAACTCACAAAACGATATACTCGCTTCATAATCCAAGCTGACTTTAAGGATGAAAGATCTGAACGCTTTAATCGTAAACTTTCATAACTGATCAAAAATTTTAATGCAATCAAATGTAAATAATTAAAAGAATTTTTTGAACCCGAGTAAAAACAGCTATCTATTTTAATTAGTATAACTTTAGTATTATTTTCTGTTTTTCTTTTTATTTTGTATGATTTTTTTTTCTCTCTTATATTCGAAATTATATGACTTCAAATTACTAAATAAATAAAACAACGTAAGTCACTCTCCAAGCACAAGAGCTATTCTGATTTTTGAAAAGTAACAGCTTTAACATTAAAAAGTTATAAAAGTAGATTGTGTATAAAAAAATATGTATCAATTATGTAATTATATTAATCAATATATATATTTTTTCTAATTCAGGGGAATTGAAAACAATTCTCGTGACTCTTTAAAATTTTTTGTCAAATAATAATCAACATTGTCTCTCTAGAGATTGAGTTGAATAGTGAACACCATTATATAGTGAACACCTGCGTGGACATATATGTAATAAAAGATGTCAACACATATCGCAAGAAAATTTTACGACTTTCAAACTTTGACTTATTTTGTATTAGCTTCTTTTAGCTGACCATTTGCTGAGTATTATTTGTGTACCGCATAACTTTTGTAAGTTCCCTGACATTTCATGATCAGATCAAAACAGTTTGTAGTAGTTCGTTGAAGATGTTAGGATTCACCTTGCGTACTGCCAGGGTTTTTGCTAGTACACGAGTACTGAGAATTCTTTATAACTCGTTGGTGCGAAGTAGACTCGAGAGTGGCTCGATGATTTGGGGACCGTGTGAATAGAAGTGCTCTCTTATGTTGAAGAGGGTTCAGAAAAAATGTCTTCGGTTTCTCTACATTCTGATATTATCCATGGCTTTATCTCACTGAGTTCCTCCAGGGTATGCTCGGTTACAGCAGTTTGGAGACCAGAAGGAATGTGTCTTTAACTACGTGCTTCTTTCGAATGTTGCGCGGCATTATTGACAGCCCCAAAATTATGCGGAGCATTAGCTTTTATGTTCCAGACCTTAGACAGCGCCAGCATAGACTTTTTCACATTCCAATATAAAAGACTAACCTGCCAATGGTTATGCCTGTTGGATGGGCTATTTCTATGTTGAACAATATAACTTTGAACATTGACATTTTTCCCGTCTCTGAGGGAGTTTTTCGTAACAAGATTCTCTTAATTTTTTAACATATTATTCTCTGGATATTATGTATACTTATATGTTATTTTTGTATATACCTAATTTTACCTTATTATTTTAATTATTTTTATATGAATGAATTAAGATATTCCATTTTGTAATGTACATATATATGAATAAATAAAATTGAATTGAAAATAGAAATTGAAACACATTATAATCTAAGGATATGATCACCGTTTTGAATTTCGGGGGCATAATTTTTCAGAGTGACCAACATTGATGATATATCCGCTAAAATCTAAAAATATGTTTTCCAGTAAGTGATAGCCAGAATTTCTTCAGACGTGATTAAAATCTAGATTCTGTAGAAAATTAGTTGAGCCTTATGACAGTAAATGGATTCGTAAAATAGGAGGAATAATTGGTGAGCATCAAGAGGGTTCTTTGAGAATTTGAACAAATAGGTAAAGTGGAGCGTTAGGAATATGAAGTATAGTTAACAGAAGTGTGAGGGTGTGACATTCTCTCCGCTATTTAATTTGTATGTTATAACTTGATTCTGTAAGCATATGTACGATGTGATTTATTTAATCTAATTATCTATTTTAGATTACAAACTACCTACTTATAATTTAACTGACTAACAGAAAATGAACACAGCGTGCAAAATGATCACTTGAACCAGCCAACGAAAATTAAAAAGTTCAGTGGTTTTAAAAAATTGTAAATAGACTATATTAAACTAACCCGAAAGTTTATTTAAATTTTTACGTATCAAATCGGTGAGTTTTTCCGGCATTTAAAAAGAAAAGCCTGAACCTGCCAAAACCCATTAAACGTTTGCTACTCGGAAACCAAAAATTGGAAATCTATCACAATACGTAACTACGCTTTAATTGATTGGTAATTGTTCATTTGAACCTGTGACGTTTTAATGTAATTCATTTTTATTATATCTTTTAAAAAAAAATACATTTTCGAGAAACTCCGCTGTAAAATTAAATGCTCTAATTTTTACGGCGTTTAAGCAATTATTTTTGCATCCAATTTCCCGTAGCATTTAATTTCCTCATTTGCAAGCCCTGACGTAGCTAGACTTTCATATTCATTTGCGAGTAATTGTCTACAAAATAGTTAGACACACTTAAAATTTTAACAAATAACAACAGGGATGGAGAATACCTTAAAGAAGGGGATATGGAAGTCTCGGCATTTACAGGGCTTATGATCTGTCATTGGCTGGTTTACGTGGCCACTTTACACACTATATAACATCCAGTTTTTGGTCAACAAACATTTAGACAAACTCAAATATTGTAATTAAAACTTTTGATTACTAAAATTACTCTCTGATAGGCGATGGTGTTGCAGCACTTCATATGAAAAGTACTGTGACAAACAGCTTTTCAGGACTGTAAAGTTCTATACGGGACCAGCATAGTCGGCCACATCTCTTCCACTTCCAGATTATGAGGGAAACAGCTCCAGTAGGAAGCTGCTTTGCTTGCAGTCTTTCATGCCTCAGACATTACAGCCAGAGGTCATCATGTGCTGCTTTGCCCCCCTTTACGGCTCTTTTCCACCCAACTCTATCCTTGGCAAGATTTTTTCAATGATCAGCATCAATGCAAGAAGTCTTCGTGATACGTTTACAGACAGCTTTAAATCGCAATAGCTGACCACCGTAGTAGGATTTTTTTAGTTTCACAAAGTTTTCCGTACATAATATCTTTCCGTATTCGAGCATACTCCATGCGACAAGCATGACCGAGCCATTGCAGGCGTCTCTCTTTTTAGATCGCCATCGCTGAAGACATCTGAGAGTGGGTTAGTAAAACTACATTTGTAACTTTGTCCAACCACTTCACACTAAGAATACGTCACAAATATCGAAAATGGAAAGCTTTGATTTTCTTTTCTTGGTGTCTGTAAGTTGGCCAGATATAAAATCGCACTTGCTCTTTCATAAATTCTGTAAGTATATCAGGTTTTCCAAATAGAGTAGCGGTTTTTTCTATTCAAAAGTTAATCTCCTGGTTCAATAAGCAATTTCCAGACACTGTTGAACCGAGGTAACAAAATTTTGAAGAAACCTGTACTATTTGACCGTGAACTAGCCTTATATGTGTTCCATCTTAAAACAACCGTTTTCTTCGAGTTGATTTCCATTCAAAAAAATTTGCTATTCCGTTGAAACCTATCAAGAATTGCTGGTCTTTGGAGTGTACATAAATGGCAGCATCATCCGCAAATAGAAAATCTTTAACCTGCCTTCTCATATTGATGGTTTCAGCCACGCGATGTTGTACAGTGTTCTATCTGATATAATGTGGAAGTTCACACTGGTTTTCCAGACTTTAAATGCTAAATATAGTAGCACCGAAACATAAATACCAAAAAAAGTAGGCACCAGCACGCATCCTTGTCTTACACCACATTCCACTTTTAAGGTGGTTGACCATTTTCCTTCAAATTAAATAGTACATTTCGAATTTTCTTGGAAAGAAAGTTACATTTTTCAAAGATTTGATGGACGTTCCATGTATTTCCAAAACTTTAAAAATGCCTTCTCATTGGCTTTGGTCAGATAAACAAAGGTGATAAACAATGAATTGTACTGTTCATGGCACTTTTTCTGACGTTGCTAAGGAGCAAATATCTTATCCATAGTTCGCCTATTTTTTTCTAAAACTACACTGACTTCCAGGGTATGTTCTTTCTGCTAATTATCTGACTCGTCTTTAAAACGTAAGGAGATACCTCTATAATTATGACGGTCACCTTTGTCTCCCTTGTTTTCGTATAATGTAATAATGTTCTCATCTCTTATGCCTTGTGTAACGCAACCTTCATTTAAGCTCTTAGAAGATGGTAAAGTATGGTTAATATAGATTTACCTTTCAGTATCTCAGCGCTATATCATCCACGCCAGGATCTTCCCGCTATTTTATTCTCACAATAGCCTGTTTGAGATCTGCAAGTGATGAAATTTCATCCAGCTCATTTAAAATGTCTAGTGCATCGACGGAATACAAAACAGATGATATTGAAATTGTTTAAGAGTAGAGGGAAGAGTTATGTTCCACCCAATGATCCAATTATTTATTTTAGTCCGATATTATGTCTTCTTGTGTCGTTTTAAGGGGCGCAATTTTCTTGACAATAGGTCTATTTGCTTTTTTCATGCCATCATACATAGCGCAAGAATTTCCAGTATTTGCCGCATTTTGAATATCGAAACACAGCGTATTCCAATACTTATAGAATTTTCACACCGTCTTATCTCTCTATGAACATTTGTTCTTTTACTTTACAAAAAAATGTAAACGAAAAAAATAAAATAAATAAAAGAGACATTCAAAAAATGTATTTTCAACCATATTCAGAACGGTAAATGTTACACATTATGTAAAGTAATCACATTAAAACTATTAACATATTACAACAGAGATGAAGAACATTCAAGAGAAGGTTATTACCCTCTCTTAAATGTTATTTTATATTTAAAAGTCTAGGCATCTACAGAGCTTATGACCTGTCAATGGCTGGTTTAAGCGGCCACTTTACACAGTGTGTAACATTCACCATTCTGCCCATATTTTCAACTTCAACTTTCAACTCTTTAACTTCCCAAACATCAACAGATGAAAGAATTGAAGGAATACAGATGTTCGAATATGGGCAGAATGGTGAATGTTACACAGTGTATAAAGTGGCCACTAAAACCAGCCATTGACCGGTCATAAGCCCTGTGGATGCCTAGACTTCTATATTACTTTTTCATAAATGTTTTTCATCTCTATTGTAATATGTTAATATAAACAGCTCCCCAGGGAGTTTAATCCAGTCCTTGTCTCAAAAAATTTGACCAACTCAAAATATTGTTGACATTAAAACTAGTAATTGACAGGTTTTAAACGCTTTAAATGCTAAGACTTCGCAAAATGATTCCATATATCAGTTGAATTATCAATTGAGATTCTCTGGGTAAAAAATATCCATAATATATATTGATGTATATTAATACGAGTAGATGTATGAGTGGTTATATGGCTGAGAGGTACATAAGTGAATGAGTTAGTAGTGCTAGTAGGTAGTGGATAGGCGGATGAGTAGCTAGATGGGTAGGCGGGTTGATGGGTGAGGAGGGTGGTGACAAAATATGAAATGGCTGGTAAAGGTAAATTGTTATTCGCAGTGAGAAGAAAAATGAGAAAAGTGAGTAGTGAGTTAGTGTCGTTAGTGAGTTGAGAGAGTGGGCGGTTGATAGGTAAAATAGTGTATGAGTGAATCCGAATAAAGATATTTGGTCTTTAAAACAGATTCGGGTATGTGGTGGATGCTTTCAATGATAGGTAAAAGAGTAGTGGGTTGTTTGGTGAAAAGAGAAGGTAAATCACACTTCTACAAACGGTTGTTTGTAGAAGTGTGGATCAATTAAAAGAAAAGGTGAGTAGGTAAAAGGTAGATTGATTAATTTGCTTTTTTTAATGTTGCGGTTTTGAAAGAACGGCGTTTTAAAATGGCAAAATCATATGATTTCCTTACTTTTATCAGACTTTCCTCTTAACAGGTTATCAGTTGTGAATCTATAGTAAGTCTACTGTAGATTGGTAAGCGAAGTGTTATTGTGAGTCTTAGTAATATAGGACGGTGAGAGCCAATAGACATGGACAGGTAGGCAGGTTGATGAAAGATGAGGGCGGGGACTAATTGACACGTAGGTGAGTTCGTGAAAGAGGACGGTGGGGGCTAATAGACAGATGACTGGGTTGGTGAGAGAGCATAGAGGAGGCATAAGGACATAGACAAGCACCTTCATGAGAGAGGAGCGCGGAGACTAATAGACAAGTAGGTGTGTAGGTAAAAGGAGAGGGTTTGCACTGATAAACGGTAAGTGGGTTGGTGAGAGAGTGGGGTCGGGGCTCAAATAGACAGGTGGGTTGGTAAAAAGAGAAGGAGGTATAAACACGGGATGGGAGCTAATACACATGTAGGTGGATCAGTGAAAAAAAATCATCAGGAGGGTGAGAGCCAATAGACAGGTGGATAGCTTGGTGAGAAAAGAGGGTGGGGGTTCGTAAATAGGAAGATAAGAGCTAATAGAAAAAATGGGTGAGCTGATGAGAGAGAAGAGTTAATCACATTTGAAAGTTATCAAATACTATCATGCGATTCAGGGAAACGTAAAACAGTACTGAAAAACATTGCGATGAACAATATTGTTGCATAAAGTTCTGGGCCAAAATTACGCTACAAAGTTTTGCGCTTGGTACCGTAAAATAGAAAATCATAAAAAAAACAAATTTATTTATTTGTTTGTTTGTTTGGTGCAATAAATGTATAAATAATTATTTTTTACGTTTTGCTAAGAAATAAAACAAACAAAAAAATGGGGAGTGTTACTAAAACCTATTTTATCGTCAAAATAAAATTATTTGGGTTTAATGAATTTTATTTTGAAAATAACACGGATTCTTCCAGGAATCAATAGGATGTTTCGTTATAATTTTATGAATAAAATTATGTCAGTCAAAAGAGATTCCTCAATTACTACTGTAATGATTATTCTTGAGAAATATTAATTAAAATATATATATTCATACTGATTTTCGACATGTTTAAATTAAATCATCTTAAAATTACACCGAAAGCAAGTACACATGTATTTTGTACAATATATCGTATGTACATTATCGACAATAAAATACATTTTTATATCCAGATACTAAAGACACATCTATTTATACATATTTTGTATTGTTTCATAAAGATTTCACATAATATATATTACACTATACACATGAAAAATATTATATGCATCCATTCAGGCCATGTTTTATCTTTATTACATATAAAAAATACATTTATAAAATTATTTCACTATTCAATATAGTATGCACAAATAAAAAAAATATGTACATCAGAAAAAAATGTTTTGCTTTTCATGGGTTTTTTTAGCATTAAAAATACAATATCGAAATATTTATAATCGAGATTTAATTTTGTATTATGCTGTAACTGTCTTGTTTTAAAATGCATGTTTTAAGTGTATTGATTTTTTCAAAACTTTATTCATCTTCTGAGAGAAAAGAGTCAAGTGTAAAGTGTGACATTGTAAATCTTATAATTAATACCACGAATAAAAGTATTTTCGGAAGCGTTTATAATAAATTCTCGTGTTGAGCCAGGCTGGTTTCGAACACGAATCTGATATTAAAGTTTTTAAACTTACCAAAGATGTAGAAAAAGTTTTAAATCGTTTTACGCACTGAATTATATTATGCCACTGCATTCGTTCTCCGATAAGACTGTATCTTGATCTTTATTAAATGGAGGCAAGATGATCAGTTTTACGTTTCAGGTGATAATTCTAAGACTGAAATATTGCAGTGTAAAATACATTTTAAAATTAAATCTTCATGTTAACTTTGTCGGGAATCAAACCTGCGACTTTATGCTTTGTAGGCAAACGTGAATAACACAAGACAGACGAAGGATTTAAAATAAAAAGATCAAACAACGTTTTAAAAGGATGATTATAAATAACGTTCGTATATCTTAGTCCATAACTTCTGGAAGAATTTTAATTTTTTAATTACATAAGTATGTTGAGTGAAATGTAATTATGTATTTAATTCACCCGTCGTACAATAATGCCTCCATTGTTTAAATGAATAAATAAAAACGGTTTCAAAGATGTTAAAAAATGTGCCATTTCAATCTGTTTACTGAACATATTGAACTTGTACATATGTAAAAAAATACTTAATCGTTATTTAAGTCTTTAACCACGTCGTTAAAATGTTTCATCATATTAAAATAAATTGTTATGTGTAAAAAAATGCTTTTTTTTATGCATTTGATTTTATTGCAAAGGTGATTAATCTTTTGCTTCCGCGTCATTGGTGCTGGATAAGTAACAACTTAGAAAAATGTTTTTCTTTATTTTATCTTACTTCATTGATAAAAGCCAAATTGTTTTTTTTTTTCGAAATTGTACCAATTTTGTTACCAAAATAAATTAAAAGGCATTTCGTGTTATTTAATATCAAATTCAAAAACGCTAGAAAAATTGTACTATGAAAATATACAGTACTAAATTATTATTTTAAAACATTTACGTATGTACTTTGATTGCGGTTAACACATATTTTATATTTTTTATATTTTTCGTAAAACTTATATGATAACGTTTACATATTATGTTTAAATTACAACAAATATCGACAAAAATAACATTACCCTTCTTTTTTAAGGTAGAGTGCAAATTATATTGCTCAGACGCATTATCAAAAATTAAATACAAATATATATTGTCGTATTCCGAATATAAGTTGACAAAAGTTCGCTATGTTTTGTTATAAATTTTGAAAACTTTCTATTTATTTAATGAGTGCCAAAGAAATGTACATGGCACGAGTATTTATGCAGTATAATGCGGTACAACCGTATCGGCGAGAAAACTCTTCGATTATTACAACTTTCCTCGTTTTGCACAAACGGCCTCTGAGCAATATATAGGGCATTGAACAGCATTAACCTAGAAATCAAACAAAACTTTTGCGGGTGAATGAAAAATATAGGTGAAAGATCTTACCTTTCCGCTGGCGAGGGACTTCGGGCAGCAAACTTATTTCACTTTAAATTGTAAATTTTAGAAACATAAAAAGGTAATCAGAGGCAGTGGGAATAGATGGAATTGTGAATGATTATGGGGGTTTTGCGCGGTGGCGCAGAACCCGGAAGGCCGCGTGATAAGATATGGCAGTTGGAATCGGAGTGTTGGGGTGTCAGTGGGATTCGGGAGAAGGAGAGGATTTTGGGTTCTGATAAAATATCAGAAACCAAGGAGAGGGCTCCAGCAAGCAGCTGCTTCGCTCGTCAAGCACCAGAGACTATTACCCGCCGGAGAGACTTGCACAGCCTTTTCTATGCTCGGCGGACGCGCTAATACTAATGCCGACGTGTACGGACGAAGGGTCCGCAGAAGGGAGGCAATCAACCCTCGCAAGGGAGAAAACTGATTTTCAACCCCATCAAATTTATATTTGTACTTTTAAACCTTTTTTCTATTTTTTAATTATATTAATAACACATAAAGAGACTTTGGAAGTAATGAGAAGTCAGGTGAGTTGACTGCTAGTAAAAATATATTATATATGATGTTTTTGCCTTTTATTTATTTAACTACACAATTATTGCTTTCTTTATTTAAAAATATTATACCTTATTGTTAAAATCGTAATGTACGCATCCTTAAGTATGCATGTAAGATCTTATTTTAAAAGATACGAACCAATTAGGAATTAAGACTATGGCGTTCTAATTATTTTATGTACGATTTATAACGCTTACAGTATGAAATTGAATTTAATTCTTCGTTTGTTTATAAATGATGATATAATAATCAAATAGTTCATATTTTGATAAAATTATGAATTAATTGGCATATTTAAAACTCGATAAATCTGATCTTTTTTTAAATAAACATAAGAAAATATTAATATTTTTTAAACATAAATAAAATGAGTGGTCGCTTGAAGGTTTTGGATATTGTTCACAGAAACACATTGAAGGAAATGCACCAATACAGGCAAACTCCCTCCCATCGCGAGGGGCGCCTGCGCAAATCGCACTAGCGTAAAAGGGTCCAAATAAAATGCCAAAGCATTTTCCGCAGGGAAAATTATTCCAAAATTAAACACGAAATTCTTTTAAACTTAATATTAATTGCAACCCAAATACTTTAGTTAAACCAGATGTACAAGTATACACTCTAATAGTTAAACATTACAGATATAACAGACACGTTTGTTTTTACTAAAAAGACATTCTTAATTATTAGCAAAATTATTTATTTCAAAAGCAATAACTTTGTGGTCAAACATTAATGAGCAAAATTCTTTAACCCTCAGTTCATTAGCACTATTTACTTCAACAACAAAAAACATACGTAATTTATAAACTAAGCGGTTTGTTTATCTGAATGTATTTGTTTATCAAAATTTTGGGTAAAAATATATTTTTTCTGTTTCATTGCATGGGTTTTTTTTACCACAGGATACAAAATATCGTCACCCTAACTTGTAAAACTCGTCCTCAAATAATGGTCGAGAACTTTATTTTGACGTTTCCTTTTAAGACCTCAAATAATATATATGCATGTTAACGTTGTAAGTTTGTACAGTACTGCATTATTTAAAAACATTAAATTGAAGAAAAACTTCCTTACTGAAGTAAAAACTGTTTCTACTCTAAATGAACAAAACCAGGTTTAGGACTTCCGAGTTTTAGGCAGACGATATTGCGTAACTTTTTTTACTTAAAGCCTTTATTACGCTTGCTTGCATGTATGTATGTATCTTGTTTATAATTTATGTTAGAATATTATAATCCAATCTAGATACATTTGGTACAGATAATGTAAGTTGTATTAAAATTGTGTACAATTTAAAATGACCTTTATTAACCTATTCTATAATCATCATACGTTATCAATCCGCACCCAGTGGTAAATAGGGCACCCTTCGGTTCTCCAATTGCAGCGTATCTTGATGATTTCTGTTACATAAAAAGTAAGGTGATCAGTCTTATGCTTTAGTTGCTAAACCAGGAACTTTAAAACAATGCAGCGAAAGTACTCCCTACTCGAAAAACCGTTTTGATGACCGTGAATTTTCTTATCGATTTCGCTGATACAAAAATGCAATGTTTTTTTTTGTCAATAAACTTTTTATTTAATTTTTATTTTTTTTTCAATTTTATACATATGTCGCATTAATAATATAATTTTACTTGAGTACTTTCACTGCCCCTTTAACTGTGTGTTTCGCCAATTATATAGAGGGCATTTGTCGGATATTATCGTTCTTACCCATGACCATATTACAAAGACAAATGGTAGCAAAAACTGTGATTACTTGTATTAAATTCAGTTACAAAAGCCTATGTCCATTACAGTTTTTTTTATAAATTTAATAACATCAGTTATAATTATTTCAAAATTTTCTTAACTTTCACGTGAGTCACAAAAATATGAATTTTGTAATCATGCATTCAGTTCCGCGTATTTCAAGGTTATTAACTACTCCAAATTAATCAAGTCCCAGTGAAAGGATTGTGAGAAGGTACTACAATTTTAACACCAAGCGTTAGAAAGGCAAAGGGGATTTTTTTCAGGATTTTTTTCCTTCGCGTCAAAAGCACTCATCCAGCGTTCTGGTTCTATTTCACACTCAGAGCTTTATTCCTCGTCCAAAAGTCACCAAGTTTTCATTCAAAAACCGATTTGTGATAAAAAAACATCGCGTTTAACAAACAAATTGTGTAACCACTTCTTTATAACTGACCTACCGTAAAGCCGATTTCACACCGCTATATTTTTTTTTACACGACACGGCAAAATTAGAGTGGATTGATTTTTATTTTATAAGGTAATTCAACCAATTTACATTTGTTGAAACAATTCCAAATGCATGCATCTTTCATTACAGAATTACATAGAATAGATAGATATACGACAGGCGTACGCCGCCGCCGCCGAGGCGCAGTTGGTTAGACGTCCAATTGTGAAACTGGCGTCGCATTTTACTTCCACCCTGCAGGAATTGAACCAAGGACATCAAGCATGGTTGGCGAACGCGCCAACCACTACAGTAGAAGACAGACTTATTTCTACTCGATTTATTTTTTCAGGATTTTAACTTGAAAGTAGCCATCGAGTCGAAAGCAGGGTCTGGTTAAATTTCACACTCAGAATTTTATTTTTATTTTTATTCCTTCGAAAACGATTATTTTTAGGAATTTTAATAGTAAATAAATAACATGTACACGTGTACTTATAATTTTGTTAATTGAAATTAATTCTGAAGAGATTATTCGCAAAAGTAGTTTTTTTTCAAATTAGCGTTTTCTCATAATTTTCATTCAACTGCAGCATATCTTGATTATTAAACACGTAAATTCAAAGTTATCTGTATTGCGCTTCAGGTCCAGTCCAAAAACTTTTAAATAAACTGAATAGTCACCTATCAAAAAAATATCTCATTTTGGTGCTGCCGGAAATCAAACCTTAAACCTTAGGCATGGTACACAAGCGCTCTAACCGGTAGATACTATAGGGGGAGGTAGGGCAAGACGGGTCCTTTAACGTTTGTTAGTTAAAAAAATATTGAAAGTTAAAAATTGTACCAAATAAAATTAACACAAATTAACAATGCTTCTTCAGTGATCGAAATCTATGCGATTAAGAAAACTAGTAATTATAATTTTAAAACAATATATTTTTGTACGAAGTTTGAGAAAACCCCATTTTTCCTTTCCCTACGAGCAAAACGGGTACTCGAAAACAAAAACCCGAATTCAAGTCATTGAACCAAATTTCACAAATCGTAACACTTTCTCAGTAAATTGTACACGTTTAAGTTGACACATGAACCAAGCATCCTTTTTGTATTTATTGATGCACTCTAAGTATAACACAAGTCGTAATAACCTAGCGTATTTATCTTTATTTTGTTTTTATTTTCGGGAAGGGAAATTTTTAGATGCTCTCGTGCACATGTATTACTCTCCCGGCACGCCGAAGTGAACATATTAATCTACGGGGAACGTAAGCTAACAATCTATGCAATTGTTTTGTCTCGCTTTTGCGTTTACAGTCACATATGAGAAGTACCCGTTTTGCCCACCGTAAACATCTTGTCCGACCTTCCGCTACATCACGAGACCGAATGATCTCCATTCTATTTATTTTGCAGAATCAAAAACATTTGTCCAGGGTTTGTATTTTAGGGTTTACAGGTAATACTTTACAAGCAATATAAGACTTGATATAACTCTCTTTTTTTTAAAATAATGAAGTCGCATTTTGCTATAACTGGCCTAAATGTAAATGTTTGCTATAACTGGCTTATATGATTACTTTTTACACAATATGGGAAATACTACTATTTCACCATTTTCCCGACGTAGGCAGAAATGATGAACTGCCACAGCCGACTATCTTAACATTAATTCCAACTTCTTACACATTCATACATGTTGTCATAAATGCCCTTTGATTGTGCTCGTTTTCGACATGACCAGACTTGGAATTTTAATTTATCTGATCATGCCACGTGTTTTGTGGTCATTCCTATCCTAAATTACCATTTTTTCTCGTCATACATATATATTTTATCATTTTTTCACTATCCATTCGTTTTACATGACCAAACTATCTCAGTGACCATTTATTAATCTTATAAAGTAAAATTGTCTCAGATTTGCACTCTCGCCTGATTTCATCATTCGTAACCCTGTCATCTGTCATACATTGATTTCCCATACATTCGTTTAAGAGATCGCATTTTAACAACAATGAATTATTAAAAAGTATACGGATGTGTTATTTTTTTTTCTGAAATTCCCGCATTTAAATATATTTCGTCTTTTGCTTTTGCACGTGCTTGTGCAAGTAAAACAAATCAATGCACTAAATAAATTAAAAATATTTTTAAAAATTCATCCACCCCAGGTTATTATACTGAACCGTATACAATTGTACGACCCGTCTGCAACAAGTCCAACAAACGGACCCCCCTTTTAAGCCCACCCCCCTTACACACACAGTCTTATGCAAGTCAACTCCCTGAAATTAAGGTCTGTCTATACAGTATGTCATAATATTTATTTATTTATGCTTAACGTGCTGAACCTTGCAATGCTTTGCTATTGCTAGATTTGAGTATACACTCGCATAGAGATTAAATGAACACAATCAAAAGTTTGATATAAATTATTGTGTTTAGTTAATATAAGATATGTACATATACATTATAATTGTTATGATTTGATTGTGAGGATGTGCGTGACAGGGAATTTTGATAAATAGGTATTTGAACATTGTTTTTATGTCATTGTCTTGCAGATGCATCCCTGTGTACTACCTCCCCGATACTGTGCGAAAAAGATAACTGCATGTGTCTCTTTTAATGCTTAACGAAAATAGACATTTCGCTGTCCCGTTTTCCGCACCTCAAAACTGAACCGATTTTGTTTTTTTTTTAAACTGAAATGCCTGATTGTGTCATGAAAGCGTGAAAAACCGTTTGAATAAACGTAAAAAAAGATAACAGAACTTTTCATTTGTATTACAAGCAGGTACTTACCAAGGTTCTTGTTTATGATTGAATTCCAAACTTTAAATAAAAAATATTCCAATTTGGAATTATTTTTGTAAATGTCAAACTCGACTCTTCTCTTGAAATACGATTTTCAAAAATGAATTAAATATCTTTTAATATTATTTTAGTAATACCGAAAATCCATTAAAAAGAAATAAATCAGTAAAAAAAGAAAAAAAAAACGAAATAATCTGACTGGAATTGATAAAAAAAAAAATTTTGTTTGTAAATATTCAAATATCAACTTTTTTTTCACGAAAAATAACAACCTGCTATTTTTTTTAGCATGTGCATTCTCGTCAAATGCACCCTGGTAGACCGATGAATAAAACATTTACGCTCCTTCCTTTTTTTCTATATATTAAATTGAAGATTTTAAGAGCCATAAATATGCCCAGGCTAAATCTCATCCAGTAGTAATTATTTAGTCCATCGAAGACACTCATATGAACATTCCCTTTTATAAACATAGAAGATAGATTAAGTAAGTACATAACATCTTAAGAACTATAAAATATAAATTGTATATAAACATTTGATATTAAAATTTATTTTTAAAAAAAAATCATACTCCTGTATGAAAAAACCGAATCGAGCACCGCATTGGTACTAGAAGTGTTATTCTTTAAAACAGTTATTATTTATAAACATCTGAAACAGTTTAAACAACTAACAAGCATAATAGGCGAACAAGTGTAAAACACCAATATGATTATTTTTCATCACAAGACAATTATAAATAGTTAAATGTTATAGAATATAATATTGTGTGATTTTAAAAATATTCATTTTTTTTATTTTTTATTTTTAAATCGTTTCAAACTTCTACTGAATGTGTTATTTAAATTTATGTTTCATTTTTATTTTTTAATCTTGGGTAAAAAGAAATGTTCTGGAATGTTTTTTTAAAAATAATTCATCTAAATATATTCGTAAAATGAATTTTGTAAAAGGCAACTTTTCCGTACATGTTAATAAAACAAAAGATAAATTTAGTTAAAATTAGTTTCTTAATAAATGTAATTTCATTTAATTATTATTTTATTGTAAACTTTCATAGAAGAAAATATTTAATATCCTCCAAGACACTCAAAACATATTTAGAAAAAAGTTTAGATCTTTATTTGAAATTATCATATTATACTTTACGAAATACGCGGTACGTGCTTTCTTAAGAAATAATGAGAACATATCAAATCAACTCCATTCCGACAACGATTTTTTTTTCTTTAGCATAAATGGAAGAAACCCATATTTTATTGGTATTTTAAAAGTGATAATTTTCTAAATACGAACTAAAACCATATCCGTTCCTTAGGTGGAGCAAATGGTATCCACAGCTTCTAAAGACCTCTCCGTCAGCGGCCAACTCCCGTGCATCAGTTCTTCATCTCGTAATTTAGAGATGAACTTCTAACGACCTGTCAACCGTGGACGTCCACAATCACCTGATGCATTGTACGGCAGACAAGCGTGGTCAAGGATCTAGGGAAGGCATAGCTTTCGCTCGATGACAGCCATAGTTGCTGCGTCTTATTTCAAGAAGTTTTCTAAATACAGCATTGTTTAAAATATGTATATATGTAAATGTATATCGCACCCTGGGTATGTGGGAACTCTCCGGATTTCTTGGTGACGATCGCTGATCACGATTTCAGGATAGATCGGCTCAATGCATTCAGTTGGAGTATCTCCTTAAAAAAGAAAAAAATAATAATAAAATACACGGACAACATTTTTTCAAATTACAGATATTTATTTCTTTAACTTCTAGAATGTACATATTTGTACAGTGACGGGCTTATTGCCAAATGGAATTTTCTGCCAACCAACAAATAAAATGTGTTATTTTTGAGCTTCAAAAAGTATGCTAGAAAAAATAAAATAAATAAAGTCAAAATAGATATAAAAATAAAACTAGTACTAAGTGTATATAAATTAATTTATATCGAAACTAATCTTCAATGAGAAGAATGAAAAAAGAGATAGGGAAAAAAGATACACGAAGGAAATGTTTCTTCAGGTCCGATTTAAACAGAGATACTGTAGAAAGCGTAATTTTTGTTCGTTTTTATTATGAGAAAATGTTTGAAAAATATGTTGAGAAATGTCTTAAAAATGTCTGAATTGTCTAAAATCTTAAAATATTTCCGGTAAACAATAGAAATGTAATAAACAAATCACAGGTCACAAGTCAGTTCACGGAAAACTTCTCGATCTCTGTTTATTTTATTTTATTTGATAATTCAACACAGACACATATGTACTTTAAAAACGTACAACTTTTAGATATTGGATATTTTAAGGTTAAAAAGTAATTATTAAAAGGTCTAGTAGTGTTATTTTTAGTCATCGTGAATTTTTTTAGGTTGATTTTAAATTTGTCCCAGTTTAATTTTTCAAGTTGTAGTGTTTAAGTCCATTGTATAGTATTTTTGAGTGTTCTACGTTTGTCTCTGCTTTTTAATGTGATAGTGTTGTTGTTATCATGTATTATATTTTTGCATGTCAGTATTTTTGATTAAAGTTATCATCGTGTTTTAATTTAATTGAATTTGAAATTTAAATTTGGATCATCTTGCTTCCCAGTGCAATTTTGTGTACAATTTGTATCTTCTCAATTTTCGTCAAGCGTTTTATGTAAAGCAAGTATGTTTTTTCATATAGTTCAGTTGTATATTAGTTCAATTATTTTATTTTGTTTTCTTTTATCATTGTTATGTCTGTCTTGCTAACGGTTCCTCAGAAGGGGATCAATTCGCTTTTAACTTGAACTTCGTTGATCAAGATTTTTGGTATGAGATTTGTAAAAGAGGCAACTTAATGTTGCTATGTAATAGTAAACATAAATTTATTCGATATTTACAGAATTACGCAGAATAAATTTAATTCCATTCGACACATGTCAGTTGAAATTAACAAATTTTATTGTGTATGGTTTATAAAAATTACACTCGTCATTTTAAAATAAAAAAAAATATTTATGATCTTACGTACTGTCCCTGTAGTTCGAAGCTAAATAAATTAAGGGTTAGTCAACAGTTTGAAGAATTTATTTAACTTGTCTGAAGAATATATATATTGAACTCTCTATTGAATAACATGAACAGATAACAGAAAAATATTCCAGCTAGGAATGAATAAACGTAATAGGTATATGTAATACCTGCAAAGCTCTTTACTTCTCCATAGGATTTCGATTCAGCTCTTTTCTTTTGTTCATATTAACAACATTTACATATTATTTTTCGTAAACCAAACAAAAAAATACTGTTTAATGCCATCATCATCAAATCATTCCTCTTTTCGAATCCGGTGGTGCCAGTAGAGCATACGACTGAATAACCAAATGCAGCGTATTCCGATCGTTCGTTACATGAAGTTAATGTAATCAGTCCTACTCTTCGTGCGACAGTCCAGCAAGAATAAAATATTGCAATTATAAAAACTTTTTAAATCAATATTTCTTGTCTACCCTGCCAGGAATCGAATCCAGGACCTCAAAAATGGTAGGTGTAGATACCAACCACTACACTACGAGGCGGACTTATCTTCCCTCGATTTTCTCTTTCAGGATTTTTACCTGAAAGTAGTTTTATTGCACAGACAAAGCTGTACACAGAGACAATAAGAACATGTCAAACAAATTTTTATTCTTGACTGAAAATTAATAAAAATATTATCAGGTAGAAATCCCGAAAAATTAAATCTAGGTGAGATTATTTCATCAATAATCAAACAAATGATCAATGAAGATCAACAATCAAATTTGATCAATAATCAAACAAATTTCCAATATAGTCCTTTATACGATATTCCACTGTAATGGTCACCCTATAAAACCTATTAAGCTTATCCCCTCCCTCCATCCACTTTTTTCATTAATTCTCAAACAAGATTATATTTTCATAATTTAATCAGTGCATGTTTGTCCTAATCAGTACATATGCTTATAAAATGCATGTCATGTTGGTTTTATATTTTTGTGCAACAACTATGGTGAAGGTGTATAGTGGGTTTTGCATGTTGGTTTGCATGTTGGTTTGATTGGTGTCTTGACGAAGAGACGGGTACGTCTCGAAACAGGTAGACATAGAAAAGTCGGTAAGTGGTTATATACACATATTTAATAACATATAGAGATTATTTCGTCTCGTGGTGTAGTGCGTTTGACTATCATGTCGGCTGGGGTCTTTTATTCGATTCCCTTAGAGTTGATTGAAAGCCCTCTTCATTGACCCGGAATAAATTAATATTGAAATTGATTTATTTTATGTAAATAACACTAAAAATAACAAAATATTTAAGCCGTTGTATTCACATTCACTTTTGATTCTCATAAACGCCTGGAGGGCAATTATGGTAACAATTATGGTACATAGATAAAGTATATAAAGTTAGAAATAAAATATAGCATTTGGTACATTCAAATATATATTCCTACATATAACTAGGATGAATACAAAAATGACATCATATACATAAATATTGCTAAATATTTTAATTAATCAATATACCCAAAAAGAAAAAATATAAAATGAAAGTTTTGCTATATTAATACACGGTTGTAGGCGGGTAGAAAACAAAATTATAAACACATTAAACATTACATTAATCGGACCACATATCAAACCATGAACCCCTGAGCAGTGGTTCGACATTATTGAGGTATAAAACTCACCAATAGCAAGAGAATTTGCCTATTAAACATAGTTTTATCATCATTCCCTTTCCGCAACAAATGCTGCATAGGGAACTGCATCGGTACACTAATTGCAGCGAATCTTAATCATTTTTGTAACATAAAGGTCAGTTTTACGCTACAGGTACTTACGATACAGGTGCAGGGATTATGAAATACTCTTGTGTGAAAACACCCTCTAAAATATTTTTTTCTTATCAACCATGCCGGGAATCAAACATAGTTTCACTAATGTGAAAGATGTCTATCTGCAAAGTGATAATGTTCAGCTACTTGACTGCTCTTCCAATCGGCATAACCATAGGCATCCGTTCTAGTGGCCTTGCTGCCTCTTTTTAAATCCGCTCAGTGCAAAATATTTTTTTAAGCATAATGAGGAAGTTCAGTAGTTTTAAAAAAAAAAAAATAGGCTTTTAAACTAAGCCAACTTTTTTGTATTTATTTTTATGTGTCGTGTTATTAGAAATTCATCCACCTGTGATGTCAAAAGTTCTAGTGGAAGAGTTCTTCTGATTGGTGAGTTGAGCTCCAGTAAAAAGGAAATCTATCACATCACTCAATCATTAGTTGATTTTTAAGAACTTGTGACATAGTTCAAAGTAGTTAATTTTTATTATAACCGCTCTTATGAAAATCATTTTAATAAAATTTATCGTTCGTTTTCGAGAAACTTCGCCGTTTAATCAAATGCTCTAGATTTTACCGTGCGTAAGAAAAAAATAAAACCATTTTACATTTAGTGCTTTCAATGCCCCTATTACTGTCAGAACCCTTCAATATATATTAAATTAGTGAATTCAACAAAAAAATATAGATTTTTGTAAAATAAAAAAACAAATAAAAAAAATTAAAGGTGCATATCTACCTGCCAAAGACTCACAACCAACGCCAACGGTTGGTTCTCCTCCATCTGGGGTGAGATCACTTGCTGTCACCCCTATTGACCAATTCGAGAATGTTCTCGAACCTATTGTACTACTGTTGACTAAAGGCATCTGAAAAAATATAAGTTTATTTGCATTAATAAATAAAAGTACAATGATTTCAATTTTTAAAATACAACTTTGATTATAACCACTAATTTTATACATATTTACACTACAATATGTCCACCTGCAGGAATCGAACTTAGCCAGCCACTAAAGTACGGAGCGGACTTGTCTCCACTCGATTTCCTTATTAAGGATTTTTACCTGAGAGTAGCCATCGAGTCGAAAGCACTCGTTCGGGATTCTGGTTTCATTTCACACACAGAACTGTATTTTTAATCCACCTTAACTAAGTGGAAAAATCATATGCATGATATTTTAACTAATAAGGTATTTTTAAATAATTTAAGACATTTATTAAATTGTATTGTTCCGTTTGTTTGTATCGAGAAGATTCCCATTGAGGCATCATTCATACAGATCCTGTAGGCATGTTTGCACTTGAAGATTCGTGCCTATAATATTAATAAAATATTTCATAGAATATGTGGACAGTTGTAGGTACACTCGAATTAACTAATACGACAGTTTGGTTAAATATATTTTAATAGTTTGGTAGTTTTATTTGCGCACACTACGATCATTTTACTTTTAAAAAAAAATTACAAGTAATAATATTTTCAGATCCTTAAGGAAAATGCATGTTTGACTATTGACAATGATTTTCATATGTAAATATCTCAAAATGAAGGGATTAAATAAAATTTTGAACAATTTGATATTAAGCAAAAAGCTGTTTAAAATATATTTCAGTTAGAAAAGCATGATTTTTTTGTTTTTTTTTCAACGTTTTTAAATTTAAAAAAAGAAAGCTGTAGTAATTCTAAGCAGTAAAATGGTGTTTACAGATTTATGAGAAAAAACACAGTTTAAATATGAGACGTATAGGTTTTACGCTTGGAAACAATTATTGACAATTTACTGTTTTAAAAAGTTTTTATAATTTTATTAAATACTCAGAAATGTCATATTTCAAAATACGATTTATGCATATATTTATGCCTTTTATGTTTTTTTGCTTGTGAGGGCAGTGTAAGGGAAGATGAACAATCTGCATAAACCTGTGAGACAATTTATATTTATTTTAAATATGTATTGTATCTAATATAATATATAATGAATAAATTATTTTATAACAAATATAAGACCCCTAACAAGTAAGCTGCATCTACCATAAAAATAGCCTCAGAAAATGATTAATCCTAAATTTATAATATTTGAAAAAGATGCCTTGAATCAGTTACTGGCAAGAACGGTTTTAAATGAAATATTCCAATTGGCAGAAAATGTACTTTACTTTGATGTTATGATAAAATAGTTTCACATAAAAATAACAAATATTTTTTTTTATTGTGACATTTAATAGTATCAGGTATTCCCCTCCATATAAATATACTTTTATTTATTTTTCTTAAGTTTAGAATAACGAGTTATTTAAAAAGTTAATTAAAGTCATTAAAAGGATTTCAAAGGAAATTAATTATAAAATTGGTAACCATATTTTCAGTTTGTAATATCAATATTTAATACAACCTTTTGAAACAAACGAAAACGTTAAATAATTCATCTAGAAATCACTCCCAAGTAAGTAGTCGCAATTGAAAAAGTTTTGAAATGTTTTTCGTGTCGGCACCACAAAAAATAAAATACAGTCCTATTATTTTGAAGGCTAGCAGTCGTAATTTTTGTGATCGCGTTTCTGATCAAGGATCATCAATTATTATTATTAGTAAGTTTATTAACCAATTTTTAGATGAAAAACGTTACATTCGGGGAATAAAAATGGATCTAGTTACTTTTAAAATGCGGGAGTTAAAACTAATACCTCCTGAGATTTTTTATCCAAGGAAATAAAAAAGAGGTTTTAAACCGAGGAATTGTGATCCGGAATCAAAACCGAATAAGGAAAAGAAAAAAAATATATGAAAACACAGTTTGCCCACAACATACCGCTCACTTCGTTTGAGGACTTTTAGTCTCCTCGATGGTGCCTACATACAAGAAAAAATATTCATTGCCAAACGAGAAAAGCTCACCGAAGGAGCTCTCCGTAATCTGGTATCCTTAGTATCATTGTGCTGAAATAAGGCAATCCAATGGATCGAGGAACAGAGGGAGATGACTTATGAGAATACAACTTTTTATTTATTTAATACATGTCCGCTCCCAAAGTGGAGCGGCGTATGAGCGTTTAACTGATAGCTCTTGATATTTTTCTCAAGTCAGGTTCACGTCTCGTGTAAACATATAACGGACCTGGATATACCTGAAAGACTGACTCCAGATAATCTTGTAGAAACAATGATCAAAAAAGAGCAAAATTGGGCTCTTATAAAACTTTTTATGGATAATATAATGGAGGTAAAAGAAAAAGATGAGATGTCACAAGCGGAAGTATAGACAAACTGCAGGCAGAGGTAAGGCCGCAAGGCAGGAACCGGTCAGCAGAGAAGAGAGGGGGGGGGGGTTTAGCCGGTGTGAGTCCGGCACAACTCAGACTATCTGAGTGTCCATAATGGATTTCCCCCCATCAAAAAAAAAAAAAAAAGTTTCACGTCCCGTAGTTGACACGTAACCTGCCGACGAACTATCAACCGCGGACGTCCAGGACGACCAGAACCGCGAGAACCTGAAGACTCTAAGAAGACGTCGGTAATATATTATGGTAACTAATTCCAATGTGCCGGGACACGGAAAGTAACATAATGAAAATACAACATAGAAATAATATCATTTTCCATCGTTTGGCAAAAGTGAATATTTAAAAAGTTACCTCTCTTTCGATTTCTTCTTGTTCCTTTTCGATTTGCCTCTGATACAATAATTCCCTGTCGAGTTCTTGATCCTGGCGGTTTTCTTGGGCCAATCTAACTTTGTCCTATACGAAAAACCAAATAAAAATTATTACACACAAAACTTGCAACACCTTTCTTTTAGCGCGGTTTGTAAATTATGAAACAAAATAATCGCATTTGTACGGATTCATGAACCAGGGGTATATAACAATAGGGTAGTCAGACGAATTTATATACACAGAAACATCGAAAATTAAACGAAAAACAAAAAACATTCCTTATTATCAATATATATTATATAAGAACATCATCATCGTCATCATTCCATGTCTGCTCCCTATATGGTGTCCACAAAGAATTTCCAGGCATCTCTGTCACCTGCCAGCTCTTGTGCATCCTTCCAAGTCAGGTTCGCATCCCGTAGTTCTGACATGAACTGCCGACGAACCGTCATGCGTCATTAGCGGACGTCCAGGACGTCTATATTAGGGTGTCCCAGACTATAAGGGCAAATTTTTTTTACAGATTGAGACACGCATACCCTCTTGTTTTGTTCCATTTGACCTTAATAACTGAAATAATAAATATTATAGAAATCGGATAGCGATAACCCGTGCCGACTTGATGTCAAACTTTGAATATAAAAGTTTGTAAGGAAACCATATATGTCAACTTAATATTTATTTTGTAAATAAAACAATGGTACTTTGATTATTGTATCATATTTATTATGTATTTTACATATTAATTATTTAAAGGACATTATTAATTAAATTTTCTTTTTAAGGTTTGTTTTTTAGTCAGGATATACTTTTCTGTGTTCTTGTACGCTTTGTAATAAATACTGTTTTTGTTCCTCGTCCACTGCGATTAACCCATGAAAGTCTTGCATCAACTTAAAAGCTCTTTCAGCCGTATCATTAACTGCCTTTAGTGGCTGCACCTTCATTTTAGCGTGTTGAAACAAAGCATTAGCAGGCCACGAAGTAGGACACTCCATGAGAAAACTGTCATCAATTTTGAGTCGCCTGAAAAAGGATCTGCTGTTCATGGAAACAAAGTCATCGATGTTTTTTTCGAAAAGAGGCCCGCTAAGTTCTTCTCTAATGTAGCATTTATTGTGGACCGATGGATTTTCTTTGGCTAAATTAGCTACTATTTTTACCTTACTTTCTTGGTTAATATCATCGTCAAATAGAGACAAGATAGATACTTCGTCTGCTAAATACCACAAATGCTGGCAAAACTTCTGTATAGCCGCTTTTGATATAGTTTTTTCAACCGTTTTGTATGCCTTCACAGCTTTCAAAAAGCACAAGTCCTGGTAGGGCGCTTTTACCGCTAAAGTGCATTGCAGCCAAGGCTTGACATAGGATGTCGCGATAAACAGGCAGACGTCTAATAGAGCTGTTTTGTCATATGACATTTTGAATTTAGAGCTAAACAACGATATTTTTAATGAATAAATAGCTCTCGCCATCCATCTTGCTTGGTACATGGCGCCTGGGGGCCGAATTTTAAATTCATTAACTTTATCTCCGCCAAGAAATATTATGAAGAGCTCTATTAACTCTCGATAGTCATCTCTTACAATTTTTTTGGTCAATTCAGTTTTATAATACTCTAAAAGTTCATCAATTTTAGAATCGTTTGGTAGTAACGATTGGTAGACGTTCCTCTTTAGATTTGCGTACATCTAAAGCCGGCAACAGTTTTCCATCCCAGTGGACAGTTACAGTATCTGGTACATCGTTTTGAAAATTAAGTTTTATAGCTTCTGCGCGTTGTTTTCGCTTTTCTGTACGAATTCTTTGGATGGAGGACTTGCTTATAGGAAATTCGTCAGAGTTGTGGCCAAGTGCTTTAAAAGTTGCTTCAATAATAAAAACAGAATCTCTCATTCTTAACTGACACCTGTCTAATACCAGTTTCGGAGTAACGAAATTTTTCTTCACAGAAGTTTTAATAGGATCGGGCTGTTTCCTCTCAATTGGAATTGACAAATCTTCTTGTAAGTCCGTAACTTCAGAATCAGAAGATGAAGTTTCTTGTAATGGCTCATGAGAAGACGTAGAGGGTGTTATGGATGCCAAATAAGTGGCCAGCCGCTTTTGCTCCTGGATATTTCTAAGACTCGCCTTTTCCTCGTTTTCTGTCAATTTTTTATCCACTCCAGCTAAATGACCGGGTCGTCCTGGCTCTCTCTGCTTTTGTAAGAAAATCTTATCTTCATTTATCTTTATTAATTGAAGCGCATCGGCATGTGCAATATCAAACATTTTTTTGTATTTGTAACAAACTCTTGTCGACGCTGCTCAAACACATCTTGAGTTTTGTTTGCAAATTTCTCCAATCTTGGTATAAGGCTACACGTTTTTTAACACAGTTAGGTAAAGATTTAGTCGGTATACGTGCCTTTTCCCAATAAATAATGCACTCACGAATAGTAAGATTTGCACTTCCATTGACGCTTAAATTGACTTTGCGAATATTATAAAATAAAACCGCCAGCACTTGTCCATTAGAGGGAAGTTTAGAACCTGTAATTTGATGTTTTATATCCCCAACCAAAAATATTTCCTTTTTAGAACTGCGTAACTCCACAGACATGTTGACACAACGAAAACAATGCGTTCACTAATAAAAATAAACACAATATAACAAGCACATTAACACTTAGTTTGCGCGCACCGTATTATGTAAGTTCTGACGAGTTCCGATGCAAGTGATTCAATTTACCTGAAATTTTATTAATAAGTGTTTCGACATCATTCAAACAAAATTAGAGGGTATGCATTGAAAAAATAAAACTTCAATTTTTCTGGGACACCCTAGTCTGTATATTAAAATATTTTGTATGGGAGAATATTTCAATCTAGGCATTTACACACTGTGAAAATTTATCATTCTGCCCATGTTCGAATACCTATTTTTCTTTTCTTTTTCTATTTGTTGATTGTTTAGCTTAAATCTTAATATATAGTGTAATAATTATGTTAACTAAGGGAGATAAAAAAAAACTGAAAATACTTCGTTTTATAGTACTTGGAGTAGCTAATTTACAATATATTAGATTTGATAACATTTGATAGCTCAAAAGCAGTGTAAATGTCTAAACTTATCTTTTCCCTTTTCAAAAGTTCTCGTCTCTGTTAAGATATCTTCACACCTAAACTTTTAAAACAAAAGTATTACACTGTTTAAAAATGTATTCATTTTTAGTGTTTTACAATTTATGTATTCCTTATCTGAATGGTGCGCAGGGCACTGCATCGCTTCACCAATCGAAGCCTATCTTAATCATTTACTACTCGTTTACAAGATGATCAGTCTCATGCTACAGGACCCAGTGCAGGGACAAAGAAAAAAAGTTTTTTTTTGCACAACCAGTCACAAATTACAGCGGTGAGATACGGCACAGAACATTGAACGGCTTGAAGAAAAACACATTTTTTTACATTTGTGTTTTCACGGGGAATTGAATCTGGAACCTTCCGTGTGTGACTCAAGCATCTTAACCACTGCGTCACGGAGGCCGCAGTTTAATTTAATTTAAGCCTTTGCGGAAAACAAACTCAAAACCTCGTACATAGTGAGCGAACATGCTTAATACCACTACACCACGAGACGAACGATAAATTAAGTATACTAACTGTATTAATGTTCTTTTTGTAAAATATTTAATGGCTTGAGAATCATTTGTTGGCAACCTCACTATACCCCAAGGCATATAATAATATTTTCCGTGAGCTCACCTCCATAGCATTGAATACAGTTATAAGTTTTGGAGTAATGCACATTAGAAGGCGTGTACGGCTTCTCTCTCTAACAGTTTGACTTTTAAGTCTAACTTTGATATTTTTTTTAGTATTCATCAAGAAACAAGCACAATTTGCCCTTACTAACAAAGATAGAAAATGGACGCAAATTTATGGCGGTCCCCATTATGCGTCAGTGGGTACGTCGATAAATAAATCATTGAAATGTAAAGCAAATTCATATTTCGAATTCATTCATTATGTATTTTATTCTTATCTCGCTATTCGCAATCTTTGTGAATTTCTGCAGTCGTTTTTATTCAGATTCAATGTATTATATTATTCAACATCAAAAAAGTAGAAAGAAATATATCTGGGTATCGTTCATTAACATTTTGGGTATGGATGGATTCTTCAAAAGTTATCAAAATTGGTTATTCATTGATTTTTCCTTCTCAAAAACGTTTTCATCGTCTATTGTACTCAATTTTAATGCTGGTTCACAATAAGTTTTTCTGTGTTATAATGTCGCGTGTCGTTCGTCCTATTTACCGAGGTTTCGGATCGTATTACAGCGTCCACCATCGGAGTTTATGTTATTTGTGTAGATACGTGTGTAACGTTAAGTATTTAGGATTTCAACTATGTCGCCGTCGTTAATGTTTACAGCTTGTCAATTTGGAATCTATGACGCTTCACGGTCTACAATTTTATATGATTGGTATTGGCAAGATATTGTAAAGCAGTGTCCTAGGCACGGGCTACCGTAGTGAGGAGACATTATTTTCTTATGTTCTAAGATAACATAATGATCAATACAACTTGGGTTTTATATTTTTTTCGCTCTAGCACTTTTGGCAAAGCAACCGTTTCCGTAAAGAAAAATGACAGATATGCCAACAAAATCCTCTTTCGTCTCCCATTGTCGTATTGTTTATTATAACTATTATATTATGTAAGAATATCGTAAAATATATCTACATAAAGCTTTACATAATGGCTGTATTACACGGCTCATAGATTCCAGTTTAAATACAAATACTAAAACAAAAATCACAGATAAGTATTTATTCTCTCGTCCTGTAAATAATAAATCTGAACCATATAACGAATGCAGAAAAATTTCAAAAACTTAGAACGCATTTTAGCAATATATGTATTTTAGCGTTACTGTTGTTGTTATTAATTGTTATTGTGTAAAATTAAAAAATATATTTTATGGTTTTTTTAAGCCGTAACTAAGGAACGGTCGTGATTTGAAACAAAGGAAATACTTAGTAATGTTATTTGACATCGAAAATTATAAAAGTAGTGCTGTAAATATTAATTTTAAATAATACATTACCAAAACTATTAGTATAGTTAACATCGATAATATTATTAATACAATAAATTATATTTAATTGTTTATTTTTATATTAAAATTAGTACCTTCGTAAATATTATTAATAAGCATAATTTTTTTTATTTATTATTTTATTTATTTTAATATTAATCAGTAAATATTATTATTTACATTTTTGGAGCAAGTAATGCTTCATAATACATTCAATAGCTGTAGCGATGTGGCTCTTGGACAAGGTACAACGCCCTTGAAAAGGATAATGTATTTATTCTTTTTTTTCCTATTAATATATATATTTATTGCACTTGTGTGAGATATGGTGAGTGGTGATATCGTGGTTGTCCTTTGTCATTCGAGATAATGTAAAAATATTTGAGCGAGTGATCGTAGATCACAAGAAAGGCGATCCTTTAGAGTGCAATAATTACCGCGGAATAACTCTGCTGAGCGTTCCAGAAAAGATTCATCCACACATGTCATAATCTCGGGCAGAATACGAGCTCCTGTATTGCAGATTCTGAGTCAGCCAAACTGGTTTTCTTCCAGTAAGTCGTGTGCGGACCATGTCAATAACGTGTGCGGAGCAATGAAATGAACTCACCCCTTGCGTGTTAATTCATTGACTATGAGAAAGCATTTGATAGTCCGCATCGAACATCTTTTTGGAAAATTCTTGATGCGTATGGTATTTCTTTCAAGATTATTGCTGTTATAAAAGCGCTCCACATAGACAAAAATTGTCGTGTGAGAATCGGCAGCTCTTTGACTGGTTGGTTCGGGGTCTCCACTGGAGTGAGGCCAGGTTGCGTCCTTGCACCGTTCTTATTCATCATATTGATGGATTTTATCTTGTGAAAAATCAATACCATCTCATTGAGGAATAGAAGTGAACTCCTCCCCGAAGTTGTGCGACTTGGAGTAAGTGAGTCTGGGTCTTAATATTATAACAAAAAATTCTCAGATTATTTGCAACAAATCATGTCATGACTATGATCAGCCTCTCTGTTAAAATGAAAAGAGGATTGAAAAAGTTGTCAGCTTTAAATACTTGGGAGTCCACGTAACTGAGAATGAAAGCATGCACAAAGAGCTCGCAACCCGCCTAGGAATTTCAGGAGCAACTTTTATATGATGCATGTTGTCTGGAACTCTAGTCTATACTCGGTCAAAATGAAATGTCGATTATTCATCTCTTGTATAATGCCAGTACTCCTATATAGGTGCGAATCTTGACACCTTACCAAAGCTCAGAACACAAAACTTCTGACTTTTGAGGGTAGGTGCTTGAGGTGAATATTAGGCATTAGGTGGTTCAATTTTATAACTAACATTTAAGTCCGAGAATGGACGCAGCAGCCTCCTATAACGAGCGTCTTGACGATGCGGTAGTGTACCTGGCTTAGACACGTGCTTTGCATGCATCTGGAGAACCTTAACCCAAGTTGCCTGTTTTTGCTTGTTTTTGTTGCCCCAGGTTACTAAATTAATGTGAATTCATAAGATAATTATCATAATACATCATTTTATGGAATTTGATTTTTTTTTTGTTTCAAGTCTCATTTAAATCATTCATTATATATTATATCGACGGTTAAAAGGCTAAATGACTGATGCGCCATAAGGTGAATTTTACAGGAGAGCCAAAAAAGGTTTTTTTTAGGAAAAGTGAGCACAACTTTTTTCCTTTTAAACCTAATCTTAAATTATGGTAAGAATATCATAAATATTTGTTTTCTATTTTGTTTAATGTAAAGATTACTTAGGTTTCTAAGCTACCGGTGATTCAGATAATTGACCTGAAAATATTATATGGACTGATTCCCGATACGCCATTAACAATTTTATCTCAATGTGATGAAAACTTCTTAGCACCATGGTTATTGTTACGATTTGTGAAACAAAAATATTTAATTACTTACTGTGCTGTATACAATTACAATGGAAGATAATTAGTTCAAGCCAAATGGTGCACTCAAAATTTTTGAGGATAATTGCTTTATAATCCAGCCGGTATACTTAGAAAATTGACTTAATATATTAAAAATAGGTGCTTTGGAGCGAAGTTATTTTTATTTGTCGTATTCATATAATCAAAATAATATTTATTGTTTATGTTTGTTTACAAGTTTTATTGTCAAATACGAATAAATATCATTCTTTATCAATTACTTTTAGTTATTTCAAAGGATTCATACAAATTAGTGAATAACTGCCAGTATTAACGAGTAGATAGTATTAACTCCCTACAATTAACTACCAATAATGACCAGGGGTGCGATTTTGAATGTTCTATATCCCCTAGAGCAGTAGTTCTTAACCTGTCGTCCGCGGACCCCTGGCGATCTATGAATATATGTATGGGGGTCCGCAGTCTCATCTCTGGACCATTTAACAATAATAAATAAATGCCTCCAAAAGTCTCATAATCGCTACACTTACTTAACACGGCAAACGTGCGATAACAAACAGTGTGCAAGACTGACTGAAGTGAAGTGATCAGTTACAGTGTTGCC
This sequence comes from Micrasema longulum, assembly GCF_059751315.1. Taxonomy (NCBI): domain Eukaryota; kingdom Metazoa; phylum Arthropoda; class Insecta; order Trichoptera; family Brachycentridae; genus Micrasema; species Micrasema longulum. The sequence continues at coordinate 1,099,934 of NW_028277292.1, forward strand.
ACCTTGTCATATTTTGAAATGCCATTTTAACATCTTTTCTTCATATCCGCCAGGAATTCCGTCACTTGAAAAATCCCGTTAAATACGAAATTTTCCCGCTTCAAGAGTACTTCAATCCGCCTGATATGACGGGAAATCCGTCAAGATGGCATCGCTGGTCAGTTAGTGAAATAAGTGCGTGCGGGCCTTAGACTATAATATGCGGGTTGTGACTCTTCCCCCACCGCACCGCCCGCGCCGACACTTCCGTCCGCCGCGCCGCCCGCCTGCGACCTGCGACTAGTAAGTGCATGTTTTTTTGTGTTGCGTTAGACGTTGGTATAACGGAAACTTCTTTTTAGAGTGATTGTAACAATGAAATGATGGTTAAAACCAAATGTCTTCGCTTTAGACGAAGCAAATTAAAGACCTTCGACTTCAAAGGTTAAACGTAGTAAGTTTTGCGACGAATACTTAACTTTTGGTCTCACAAGTACCAATTTAAACGGTGAAGAAAGACCTCAGTGCGGATATGCAACGAAGTTTTGTTAAGGCAGCTACTAGCACCGATAACGAAAGTGCTGTTTTAGCGTCGTACCAAGTATCCTTGCCAATTGCGAAAAATAGCAAGCCCCACATCATTGCTGAAGGATTAATACTACCGTGCGCTAAAATCATGGTTTCGGCTGTATCTGGAGACAAAGCCTCAAAAGAATTGGACGTCATATCGTTATCGAACAGCACAGTGAAGAAGAAAATTGAGGAAATGCCAGAACATGTTAAAGAGCAGCTGATTTTGAACGTAAAAGTGAGCAGATTTTATGCATTGCAATTAGATGAGAGCACAGATTTAAGCAATGACAAAAACTTCCTTGCATATGTTCGTTACGAACACAACGACAGCATAAGTGAGGATTTTTTATTCTGTATGCCTCTGCCTTCGCACATTACAGGTAAAGCAATATTTGAAGTATTAAACGATTTTAAGTCCGCTCATGAAATAACGTGGGATAAATGTGTGGCAGTTAGCACCGACGGTGCTCCGGCTATGACCGGTACACGAATAGGACTTCCGACGCGCGAATTCACCTATTATCTGGCATCATTGCTGCATTCAAAAGGAGGCATAATCTGCTGAAAATATGCTCGAAAAATTGAAAACAGTGTTAGACGACATAGTACAGGTGGTGAATTTTATTAAAGCTAGGCCTCAAATTTCCCGTGTTTTCAGAATCATTTATGAAGAAATGGGGAGCATTCATCAATAGTTGTTTTTGCATACTGAAGTGCGTTGGTTGTCTCGTAGCAAAGTTTTGTCGCGTGTTTTTGAGTTGAGAAACAAAATCAGAATGTTATTTTGTAGGCTCACTTCAATGATTTTGAATGGTTCACAATGGCAGCATATTTAGCTGATATTTTTAGTGCCCTTAACGAGCTGAGCTTGAGTCTACAAGGGAGAGATAACAACATCTTCCAAGTTGAAGATTACATTTAAACGATGATAAGACCTTTGGTTAAATCGTATAATTAAAAAAAACTATAATCACTTTCCTACACAGTCAGCGTTTGTGGAATCATCTGGTGGAGCAATGTTGCCAACACAAGTACAAAACAAAATGATTAAACACCTCCGGGATTCAAGGTCTTCGTTTCGGGATTATTTTCCAGTACACGACAAAAATAAAAATGGGATATTAAACCCTTTCAACACAGGCGTTACTGATATTACTGGCTTGACAACGGCAGAGGAAAACCAATTTATAGAACTATCTTGTGATTCAGCATTAAAAAGTAGTTCTGAAGAATACTTTAAATCAACTTTATAGGTGAATGTAAAGAAAGATTATAAGGAAATATCAAGAGAAGCACTGAAACATTTACTGCTTTTCTCAACCACATACCTCGGTAAATAGGCATTCGCTGCTCTTGTACATACTAAAAACAAATACAGAAACAGATTATAAGTGAAATCTGATTCGAGATTACAACTTAGAAGTAACATCAACCCGAATATCACTTATTTAGTTGCAAACAAGCAACACCAACCTTCACATTAATTAACCGTGTTGGTGTTGATGTTGTGCATTAATTATTCAAACTTTTTTTTTGTGAAAAAGTTTTTTTTGTATTTGTATTACTTAAATAAATGGTCAGAAGTTTATTAATGTTTTTTTTACTAAGGGGGTCCTTGAAAATTATGCTTGATTTTCTAGGGATCCGTGGCTGAAAAAGGTATGGGATGGTTAATTTGGGGATATTTATTTTTTCCATGTGACTAGTTTTTGGTTAAATATGTTCCTAATTTAATTTGGCTACACTGATGATTAAACGTCAAAAAATATGAACACATGAAATCAAACATTATGATTTTCATTTAGAACATTATTGCGACCTTGAGCATTACCCAAAACACTTAATTAGGTTGAATTGACCAAAACGTATTAGTTAAATTTCCGTTTTTTAAGCAGTTTTTGACGTTTAATCATCAGTGTGGCCATTATATGGAGCCGAGTGTCGTCGCATTAAAAAAAAATCTTCAAATTAATCACTCTCTAGGGCGTAGCGAAGATTCAAAATACCACCACTGGTAGTATTAAGTACCTACTCGTATGGAGATACAACCCCGATTGCTTTACATTGCCATATAGCGATAATCTCCTTCACCCTGAGTTCTTTCTCTCGCGTCATCTGTATCCCATCAAATATATTTCAGTACTGTATTCAAGAATCTGGAGCGCAGGACTGACCACCTTGCTTTTATGTAATTGATAGGGGTAAAATAAAAACGAAAGACAAGATTTTAAGAAATCAAGGAATATTCTAAAAAGTATTGAATACTAAATATTGAAGTAGTTTCATTTATTATTTACAAACAATTTTTTTTAATGGAATGTATCAGTAACAAACCTTGTACCTAAATATCTTTACCATGTGGTTCTGGATACATTGAATTTTATTTGGTGCAGATTTTTTGAACAAAGCAATCCGAATACGACTAATTTTTTCAGTAAGATTTTCACTGAAGTATTTCTCAGATAAAGCGCTCCATCGACTTGAATCTTTGTGAGAAAGGACTTCTACTTCATAAGGCTTGGGAAACTTTCTGACAAGTTCGAAAAAGATCACTGTGATGGAGCCCAGATTATGTTTTTTTTATGTACTGTATTCTATAACTGAATGTATAGAATCCATGGGCATATTTATATGCTTCGGTAAAAGATAATTTAGTTGAATGGTGGTAATAGTTTGACGTTTATTATATAAAATATGATGTATGGTGGCAAATACTATCCGATTTTTATTTTGGCCGGGACATGAATCACTATAACCAACTCATATGCTTTGAAATCTAGAATTTAAACGCCAGTCGGCGTTTGAAGTCCGCCATTTTGAACTGATCTGTGTGTGGCTGCAGCGCCACCCTTTTTTAAAAAATTAAGGGCATTTTGCTCAAACGATAAAATCCTTATTTGACTCACAGAGGAATTTTATCTGAAACGCCAAATATGCGACAGCAAAAAAAAGGGTAAAATGACTACTGTTTTCTTCGTACTTCATATGTTTTGAAGTTAATTATTTCAAACGACATACAAATTTCATTTCTAGATTAAGTAAAATGTTTTATGTGGTAACGATATTTGTTTACCAATAAGCAAAATTTGTTGAACTGTCCAAAAATACTTTTTAAAGTAAACCTAAACGACAATTCTTTAAAAAATCAAGTGTTGTGTAATGTAAATCAGTTAATTTTATGAACGTTAGACAAGAGTGTTTTTGACGTAAACGCCAAAATTTAGCTCCGATCTCCATGGGAGTCGGCTCATACGATGCAAATAAAAATTCCGAGTAAAATATAATATCGCTCAAAGTGGGCGCATCAGTCACATAGCCTTTTTACCGTCGATACGAATGAATTGTTTAAATAAATTCGTCTATTGTATGTTATTTGCGTATGCAGAATATTTTTTATAAGATTTAACCAAATATTTTAATTTTGGAGTCTATTCGGTAATTGTAAAATAACCGTATTAGAAAAATAGAAAACACACAGCCGTAGTCGAGCAGAGTTCGATTCTCAGACCTCGTAGTTCCAAGTCCATGGTACTACCATGGGACCACGACCAGCTTGTGTATAAAATTACATATAAAAATTAATGTAGTCAAAAATAGCTATGAATGTAATATTATTATTAATAAAGCATATAAACAAAATTTACATATTATACTACCAGGAGTTATTAGAAACTCATTTGGGACCGTAATTAAGAAAAAACATTTTTTGACAATACACAATATCATACAAATTAATACATCCGAAATAAAAAGAAAACATTATTGTATAAGGAACATAAACACCATCTTATATAAACTACATTAATAATTATCACCATCAAAAATATTTTAGAAAAGTTTTTTAATTGCGACACTTCTGTATTTTTTATTCAGTTTTTCGTGTCTCGGCTCATCAGGCAGTTTATTATATTCGGAATGGCCAATATTTTCCAAGAACCTACTGCCAAACTTTGTTGAGCGAAACTTCGGTCGAAATATCGGTTCGAAATCTACACAGAATTCTGAGCATGAAATCTAGAAGCTTATTTGAATTTTTTTACTAACACATAGTTCGATTTCCTGTTTTGAAATATATTAGTATGTGGGCATACGCAATAAGCGATAATCACAGCACGAGTTATCCACGCTGCTTCATTCCATGTCTGCAAGACGTACGAACGTCATCCTCCAAAAATTATCGATTAACGAAAGACTTTCCACGACATCGACACTCAGAAAAATATTTCTGCCCTATTTTGGAGATGTCAGAAAGAGGAACAAGAAGAGAATAAAGGAAGATGGACAGAGACAAAGCGAGCAAAAGGACAGTCTCCTGCAAGATTAACAAACTAAATAAGGAAATTAACGTGGTTAAATATTGCCTTCGGCTTGGCAAAGAACCAGGAGGAATGGAGGTGGGTGATATTGACGGGGTCTACGTTCAAAGCGCACGAAGGCATGCGGTAGTGTAATGTGATACTGTCCGGTTGAGTTTCGATAAAAATTGGCATGTCGACATTCACGAACGTATTCCTTCCGCGCGCCTTGAACGTAGACCCCGTCTGTACCCGACACATTTTAAGTCGGATCAGTTTTCTGATTCGAAAAATGCCTACAATTTTTAATGGATTGCAAATGAAAATAAATGACGACGGTTAAGTACCTACATAATCCTGGATAAGCTATTCTAAGATATAAATTAAACGGAAAGTCTTAAAATTTCAAAAACAAATTTGTATGAATGATTACTACTACTACTACTACAACGATCACGCCATTTCCTCGTAGGGGTAGGCAGATAGAATGGACCGCCACACACGTCTGTCCTGGTATACATTCCTAGCTTCTTCCACATTCATACATCTTGTCATACATGCCATTCGGTTCTGTCTGCTTTTGACATGACCAGAATTAAGATTTTGGTTTATCTGATCATGCCACGTCTTCCTCTGTCGTCCTCGTCTCACGTTGCCGTTCATTTTAGCCATATGTACTTGTTTTACCATTCTTTCGTCGTTAATTCGTTCTACGTGACCGAACCATCTCAGAGACGCTTTCTTAATCTTATCAATTATACTTGACTCAGATTTACACTCGCCCGATTTCATCATTCGTAACCCTGTCATACATTGAATTCCCACACATTCGTCTAAGAGATCGTTAATGTTATTAAAATATGATAAAATATAATGTTGTTAGAATATGATGTTGTAAAAAAACTAAATAAAGCATAAAAAAATGAGCCAGAAAAAGCTTTTGCGCAACAAACAATAATAAAATAATACTTACAATTAAAATATTTAAAAAATAAAAAACCGGTAAATTATCAAAATAAAGCTGTCACCTTCGTTTACTAAATAAATATTATCTTATATTAAGTGCAACGATTATTGTTATTATTGTGTAATGTGCAAGAATTAAGAAAACCCTTTTGACCTTTTTAACTTGCGCCTCATGTTCAATCTGCTGTTGTTGAATTTCTTCTTCTGTGAGAGGAGCATCATCGTCCTCCGTCCCAGAACTTGGTTTACACGCTAGTCAAAATTAAAACAGGATTGTCAAACTAAGGAGCAATATGTATGATCTCTATACCTTTAATAAAATCGGAGGGTACTACAATTCGAATAGTAAAAATTTTGATGCCAACCTGCCGGAGTATTGAAAATATCCATTTAAAAATTATTTTAGAAAACGTTCGAATAAGTTTTAATTGGCTTAAAAAATAAATTAAAATCTCAAGTAACCATGACACGAATGTTTTTTAAACAAAATCCGAATATTACAAAATAAATCTTAATTGTATAATATCATCAGAAAATGTAACCTTTGTCAATAAAAAACAACATCACTGACAAGTATGTAAAATATGCATTTATTATATCTCTGATTTTACCAAAAGTGTGGACGAGATTTCTACCATGACAGTAGGTTTTTTTTTTGTTGTTTTTTTTATTATTAATATAACATATAATACAAAAAGTACATATTATACTCCCAGGAATTATAAAAGAAACTCATTTGGGACCGTACATAAAAAAAATCATTTTTTTGACAGTCCATAATGTTTATCTATTTGTTAATATACACGGCACGCAGTGCCTTTTACCTTTAAAAAATACTAATTAAAAACAATATATACACTTAAATATAATGTGAAAAACTAAAAAAATTCATTGAAAAGTATTATGTTACATAAATACTAAAGTAATATAACACAGCAGTTTTGTATAAATAACATATTTATTTATAAAAAAAAATAATCAAACAATGTGCGCAGGTAAAATTTTAAAAGGAAAAAAAAAAATTTTTTTTTTTCTTCAAGAGGTACAAAATATAGATATATTAAATACAATAAAATTCTTTTGTCTTTGGAAAAATCAATAAAATAGTAATAATAATAACAATTAAAGTAATTTAAAAAATAAGTATACATGTACACATGGAACACAATAGGACCCATACAAAAGAAAACATAGAAAGCACTATGTAAATTACCGTTCACCATCTTTGAAATGATAAAATAGAGTTGATTCGTATAAGCTATACTTTATGTGAAAAATATCAGCAACGTCGGAATAACTATTGCCGAGTACATGGAGTCGATTCGGAATAGCATTATATGAGTATACGGTTCGCGAATTGCAACTAAACGGAAGGTACTCGACGAGTCATTCGTCCGGGTACCTTGAAGTGCGTGAATGCGTGATAATAGATTTGGGAAGTTCCATGTAAAGCTCACAATCTTTAATAAATTCAGTAAATCTTTAATTTTTCTTCTCTCAGTAAGTTTCAACAAATTATAAGTATTTAATAAAAAAATATAATTAATAAATTCATATCTGATTCCAAGTTTAAAGTTAATGTATCTTAAAAACTAATTTTGAACTCTTTCTGGCGTATATTGGTGAGAACGGAGTCCATATAGTCGAGTTGTATTCCAACTGGCTCCTAACCAAAGCTGAGTACATCAATTTCAAACGAGCGATATTTATCAAATTCTTAGTCACTCGCAAAATATAGCCTAGCAATTTTACGGATTTATTTTCTATGCAGTTTATGTGACTGACAAAAGACAGCTTTTGATCGAAGATGACACCTAGATCTCGCACTTCAGAAACAGAAACTAATTTATCCTTTGCAATAAGATAAACAAATAAGATAGGATTATTTATTCAAAAAAATTGCATGACCTGACATTTTCTAATGTTTAGTTGTAATTTATTTGTCGAACACCACATAAACAATTTGTCAAGATTTTTCTGTAGAGTTGAACAATCATTTACAGGGTTTATTACTTTGAACATTTTTATATCGTCAGCAAACAACAATACCTCTACATCATTAAATATGTCTATTACATCATTTACAAAGATAATGAACAGTATTGGACCCAAGTGGGATCCCTGAGGAACACCACTTGTGGCAAAGAAGGAATGAGATTGAATGTCATAAATTTTTACCGCCAGTATTCTACCGGTTAGATAACTTTTAAACCAATTCAGCATACGGCCGCTAATACCCAGACTAGATAGTTTATTCACATAAATTTTTAACCATACCTTATCAAAGGTCTTGCTAAAATCGGTATGGATCGAATCAACCAGCTTTTGTTTTTTAAAAGAATCCAAAATAACATTTTCATATAAAATAACGTTAGTAAGAGTTGATCTTGAAGACATAAATCCATGCTGATGAGTGGTTACTATTTGGCTAATACAAGAATATATTTTATTTAAAATAAGTTTTTCAAAAAGTTTTGGTATGGCAGATTGTATGCATATTGGTCTGCAATTTGTGATGTCACTCCTTTCTCCACTCTTAAATATTGCAATTAAAAAACTTGATTTCCACAATTCAGGAAAGTGTCCCTTCGACAAAGATTTGTTAAAAATTATATGAAGTGGATAAAGTAGGCAATCGACACATTTTTTAACGAACATGGATGGCATTTTATCAGGCCCATAACTACATTTGGATTTTAATTGTTGAATACTTTTTTTTCATATGCGTAACCTCAATGTAAAGACAGGATAGTTGTAAATTTACGTTACTTTTACATTCAGTTAAATTGGTTTGCTGATTATTTTGTGCATATACACTTTTTAAAAAAAATCTAAAAATATTAACTTTATCATTTAAATTGCATGCAGTTTTTAAGGAATGGTGCATAACATGTGGTAAAGAAGTATTGTCGTTTTTGAGAGTTTTAGAATAATTGAATATATTTTTAACATCGGTTCAATTTTCAATCCTGCTTATATATTTGCTATGGCAACTGAGAGAAAACTTTTTACATTCGTGTCTATACTTCTGAAAAATGCTATAATCAGACAGATCTCTCGACATTTTATGTGCTGTTTTTTTTTAATGAAGATGTTCTTTTTTTGGTCATTGGAACATGTGTATCAATTAAAGTATATAAAGTTTCATAAAATACATCAACAATATTTTCTAAACTGTTACCTTCTAAAAAAAAAACAATTTGCCTTTGAAAGAAAATCACAAATAGTCAGCTAGTTTGTTTTGTTAAAATCACGGAAAGACCTTATTGACTCTATATTATTGGTACCTAAACTATACATACTTATATCTAGAGCAGGGTGATATCCATCTGGTACAAAAACAACATCAAGTGACTCACACACAGATGTAGATGTATCGTTACTAAATACTAAGTCTGATGTACGATTGATTTTATTGTTCACATAATTTAATTGTTTTAAACTTAGATATTGAGACATGTCAATTATATCTCTTTCAGCATCTGTTATACAATTATAATTCATGATATCTCTAAAATCAGTATCTTTTATGTCCCACATAATATTTGGAAGATTGTAAGCAAAAGAAATTTAGCATCCAATTAAAAGAAATTTAGCGTCTGGATAGGAAAATTTCAAAAGTTCAACTTCTTTACTATGATTTTGGTAAGTATTTGGATGAGATAGTGATAAAATATATACACAGCCTATAACTTCTTTAAACTTATTTAAATTGATTTGTACGAAGATATGTTCAACATCATTATGCACAGTCTTGAATCTTCAAGATATTAAACTCTTTTTGACGGCTACCAACACACCACCCCCTCTTGTTTACAAAACTGGTGTTCTTATTTCTATCAAGGCGATACACGTTGTGGTTATACAATCCGAGTTCTGCAGTGTTGATGTCTGGATGAAGCCAAGTTTCCGTGAAGATCTAGGCATCGTGCAATAATATAGGTCCAACTCTTAAAAACTCTTGTAGTTTCGTACACATACATAGACATACATATCATACATATTAATACATCCGAAATAGAAAGAAAACATTATTGTAAAAGAAAGATAAAATACAATACTTTACACCATCTATACAAATTAAATTTATAATTATCACTATCAAAAAGATTTAATAAATATCTGGTTCACTTGATTAATTTTTTTCTTAGCTTAACCTAAAAACCTTCATACAAAATTATTAGATTTATTTATTTAAATTGAAAAGCACTTTACCTGCGGACGGAGGTGGGTAAGATATCCAAAACTGATGAGCCAGTTTTAATTTCTATGAGTATGTAATAATTTTATGAAACAAACAAATTGCGCAGAATCGAGATCATCTCATAGCACTACAACTACCTACTTATCACTTGTCAATAAACAAATTATAATTCAAACTTTTGATCTCTTAATAGGTAAATCGATATTATTCTTTGGGCAAATCCAATAAGTTATTAATTGCGGTAATGTCTGATTTTGAATGGCATAGAAAAGCTCGTTGCGTCAAAAATCACTCGTTAGTGAGAATCGATATTTTAGTATTTTATCTGTGTTCGATTTGTAAATATTTTTATGCAGCAGTTAAACACACGATTTTATTATTTTTGTATGTTAACACCCGACATATATGCGCGACACGTTCAGCGATAAACAACAAATTGAGTTGGATGAAAAAAATACGTGTTCTGTCGTTTGAACATATTGTTCGAACTGAAAAATTTCCAATGCTCCACGAGCGTGAAATACAGAACTAAGGACGTCAGTGAGCCCGCAACAGTTATTATTAGATATTAGTTGTATGTGGTACCTAAGCTTTCTCGTTCCATTATTCACATTATTTTGGGAGTCGACATCGTAGGTACATACTTGTCCGTTTTCATTTACCCACATTTGGGATTCCATACAAAAACCGTCTATATTAGTATTCGTATTAACGTACATATTCCATTAAAGGTAACTTTATCATATTACACCCCATTGATTGCTAATATTCTTAAACGGGAATCCTTTCTTCTTCAAGTCTCCTTCAACTCAAGTCTTTCCGCTGTGGGTAGTAGGTACTAGACTTTGCTTAGCGGATTGCTGATAGAGGAAGTTTATTTCTACCCAAAGTCGAATTTTTTCCAATATTTTTTTGCAGATAATAAAAGTTATAATGTTAATTTATATGTATGGAAAAACTAATCCTGTACGAAAAAGTAGTAAGTATGTATGTATAAGTAGTTCAATTTTAACGTGAGCGACACCATAAGTAAAAATGAAAGCTTGAATTCAAATCGAAATCTGTAAAATAAAAACAGTAGCGTCAAAAAAAATTATGTAGGAGAAATTAAAAAACCCTTCTACAATCATACAGGTTGTTTACAACTGCTCATATTATAATATTGAGGCTTCACTGACAAAATGCATTAAGTCATTAAAACAAGTTCCGAGATAATCGCATTTAAAGCTTTTTTGTTATTTCAACGCATTATTTCTCCCACAATTTTCTTCTTTTTTTTAAAGCTTTACAAGTCATCTTTATTCTAGGCATAGCATAAAATCAACATCTTGCACCTACATTAAAAAATATTTCAAATATATGAAGACTGTTGACTTAATGCATTATGTCAGTATAGCCTCGATATGTTGTGTAGTTAATATTACCTTCGATTTGTTTCTGGTACTCTCGATGGGGTCGTATTTAATAGTTCCCAAATTTTTAAAGTTATAAGTATGGTAACTAATAAGGATGTTTTATTTTGCTTATGGACCTAAGTATTTATTTATTCAGGAATTATTACTTAAAAAAAATGCATGTACAAGAAGTTTTTGGCGTTATACGAATCTATTCCGAAAATTTGGGTTTTGTTTTATTTGAAAATAGCTACTAAATCCCTTCATTAATTTTAATTAACAAGGGGAAAAATAACGTTGCCTTAGTAAGCGGAATTTGGATTCAACAATGTTTGAGTATGTCCAAATGCTTGCAGACTGGCTGGATTTATTAAAATAAAAAAATAATGAGAAGTGACGTCTTAATAGTTTGTTTATTTTATTTTGAATTATTGATATTTTTAGGATAACGGTGTTTTTAATCATAAAGAAGAATTACATATGTAACTTTTCACTTCTTTCTTAAATATATTAAAAAGGTACATTTATAATTCTTCTTTATTATTAAAAAACACCGTTATCCCAAAAAATATCAATATTTCAAAATAAAATAAACAAACTATTGTAAGACATCACTTCCCATTGTGTACACAAGAATTGTTTATTTCTTTTACGTGATGGGAAACGTTAATGTAAATATATGTATTTAATTAATGTAAAAACTGTATTTAGTTCTAATATTGTATTTTTATTGGTTATCTGAATATTTTTTTTTTTTAAATGTTGAGTAACGTGCTCAAAGAAAATGGCCAACTAACTTCACTCCAAGAAAAAAAAAAAATGCTGTCTGACGATGAAGTTTGAACTTGAAATTATAAAAATTTTCAAAAAAGTGCCATTATTTTGATAATATATATATATATATAAATCTACCATTTAACGTATAAAGTATTTTTTAGCCATACTCTTGGACGAAAAATCTACAATATTTTATTTTTCTTTAAATTTTTGTATTTTGCCTGCCTTGACTCTCCGAAAATATTGCTCCTATTAAAAAAACATAAGCATCTTTTTGAAAGAAAAGTTCATTTACTTTAATTTATTGTAGTTTCATTGAACTGATAGTTTCGAAGATATTTGTGAAAAGAAACCTTTCACCCCCCCCCCCCACCCCACAATAAAACGCCCACTCAAAACAACAAGACACAAGAATTTCGCGACTGGGTATTGGAAAACCATTTATCGTATCTACCTACAATGCGTAAACTGGCTCTTTTAGAAATTATTAAATTTAACCAAAAGCCTCCAGTGTACAAAATCGTCAATATTCTTACTCAAAATGGTCATAGAAATTTAATTTACGGTTGCCTACGTATCACTGAAACCTAAACCCAATAGAGCTGATTTGGAGCTCGGTTAAAAGAAAGGTTGCAGAAAAGAATATTGGAAGGGACAAAGCGAAAATCTCAAAATTGATTAAAGAGGCATTTCAATCTATTACTTCAGCGGAATGAAAAGCACACTGACCACGTCATCCGTGTAGAAGAAAAATATGATAAAAGAAATGATTGCCTAAACCTCGATGACCAATTTCTTTTTTCACTTAATATTGACACTGAATCGGACTCAGACTCAACGGAAAGTGAAAGTTTTGATGAAGGTGATATGTCAGGCATCCATTTGTTTGATCACACTTTTATTTAATTCTTATTCTTTATTAATATAATTTTTTACTCTATCCTGTATTATATGTATATACATAGTAAAATTATATTTAAAGAAACAAAAAGCTTTAGTTATCTTCTGGAGATGTATTCTCTTAGCTGAAGGCTTTTTTAGATATCCCTATAGAATTTCCATAAGATACGTCTTTCATTCAATATGTATTATGCATGTGTTTATTTTTTTTAATTTCCGAAATTCCATAATATATGTGGAAACATTTTAGTCTGGCAACCCTAAAACTTGTGGGTCTGTAAGCAGAAGTCAAATTTCGTCCATGGAGAAAAGCAGTTTTTTGTAAGTAAAATAAATGTGTGATATAATATTATAAATGTTATACCAATTGTGCAAAGCAATGATCAATTAAAAACAAGTAAGGAACAAACCAACAAAAAATATTAAGCTTATAATTGTATATTAAAATAATTATTTTATATACATACGAAGATATTTACATACTCGTACACTTTGTATATTATGTTTTTTTCGTAGGATTCTCTTGACAATATTAAATAATGAACGTTTCAGAGATAAAAAAATATTAAAACCTGATCTACTGAAATTGATTACTTCTTTTCATATATCATAGAAGATTCAGTTATAGTAAATAGACACTTGGGCTGGTATTCTGAACGGAATTGCGCTCTGTTAGCGTGTATTTAGTACGTAAAAACACATTAAAATGCGTTTTCTAAGAGCGATTTTGCGTTCAGAATACCAGGGGTGGTATATTCGGCTCTACTCTCAGGTAAAAATCCAGAAAAGGGAAATCAAGTGAAGACAAGTCCGCCTTGTAGTTTATTGGTTGGCGCGTTCGCCTACCATGTTCAAAGTCCCAGGTTCAATTCCTGGAAGCGTGGACGCGAAATATTGATTTGAAAGGTGATTTTACACTGAAATATTTCATTGTTGATGGACTGGCACCACTTTACCTTCTTAATAACAAAAATGGTCAAGATACGCAGCAATAAGGAAGTTCAGCTGTTTAAAAAAAAAAAATTGTCAATAGGCTACTACACTAAGCCAATTTAATATTATTGGAAATATTTTTTTTAATTATCAGTGCTGTGATTTTTAAAAGTTTCGTGTTTTTGAAATTACTTTGCGTAAGACGCCTCAAGTTCTCTTCCCCTTCTTTTTGACGAGTTCTGCCGATTCGTCAGTTGACATACCGTAAATCGGAAATCTATCATACTTCTATTATCATCGGTCGATTCGGAAGAACTAGTGACGTCATGCAAAGTAGTTCGTTTTTATAAAAATCATTTTAAATATATATTTTACAAATTTTCAAGATATTTTGTCGTACAATTAAATGCTATAATTTTTCCCACGTGTAAGGAGACATTTTTTAAATCCTATTCCCTGTAACAGACGCGGCGGATCACTAGCTTCCGTAGCAATCGCGCCAGTCACAAGAACTGTATAGTATAGGGGCTGATGTCAACGCAGAGTGGCTGGGCGTAGGCAGGCCTCAGCTGACGAACGATAAGCTCCGGGGGAGGTATCGCTGCCTAGAGATCCCTTGCGGGGTCGCTAGTGAGTAGCACTGGCGGCTGCAATCCTGAAGCAGGCAAACGGGTTGTGAGGTATCTCTCCGTCGGCGGAAACGGCGGGGTGTGTTCCGGGGAAGTAGCCAAGGGTATAATTTATCCGGGGTCCAAAATCCAATCCAGAGAGTATCCGAGTTCCAAGTCCAGGAGGTAGCGGCGGTCGAATATTCCAGGTGGCGGCGAGGTCCGGTTGAAGCGAAGCAGGGAGACGAAGTGGAGAATAAAAGCCTTTAGTGGTGTTAACGATTGACTGATTTATTATTTGCCCGGCGGGGCTATATATTTATACAATTCATTTTGTTGTGCGGCGGCGATGCTAGGCCAATAGCGGGCGGTACTAGGTTATTTATTGAGTAGGGTCTTATTTTCGGAGCTCATTTTTGTAAGTGCTTTGCAAAGTAGGTATCACCTGGCGCCTGGCAGCACTGAAATCATTATGATAAAATGACGGATTCAGACAGGATTACCAATTATATCGATTTTGGGAGCAATCTACCGATGTCGATGGTAATTCTACTGATTTTTAAATATCTTGAACAATTGGCCCATAGAATTAAGAATAGTCCAGAAACCGCATACAAGCATCAAACAGAAGGCGACTAAACTACTTATAAATGAGGTTTACGTTTTGACCCCTTAGTTTCTTTGTAGACGTCGCTCAGTACGCAACTTCTGATTTGAATTCAACTATGCCGTGTTGTGTCCTTTTAAAGTGTAGAAATACTGCTAGGATCTTAAAGAAACATGATGGTATCACATTTCACGTGTAATTAGCAAACGAATGTTTAAGTAGCAATTGCTTTGCTTAAAAATTTAATTATATGTCAGATTGTCGAAGAAACAAAATGGAAATTTGGTTAGTGTTGTCAGGGTAGTAAATTTTTTACCCTACTTTGCTCATCTAATAAGAGAACTAATGAAAATTGGACCTCAGATTAAACAACTCTCCCAGATAGCAATTTAAACTTGCCTCAAGCTTGTATCAAGTTTGAAGTATCAAGAGTTTAAGCTTGACCCAAGTTTGAGTTGCAACTCTGTAAACTTGAGGCAAGTTTAAAGCAAACTTCCTAGTTACCATCCAACAAACTTGCATGATGTTTGGATTTATTTAGCAAAAAAAAAACAAAAAACAAAAAATACAAAAAAAAAAAAAAATAGAATAGAAAAAAATGAAAAAAACAAAAAAAAAACAAAAAAAAAAAAAATAGGAAAAAAACAAAAAAAAACGAAACAAAAAAAACAAACCAAAAAAAACAAAAACTACCAAGCTTTTTAAAAATATTAATATTAAATAAAATATCTTGTTATTATTACTCAGTATATTTATTTTGAATAAATAATAAAAATTACGGGCTATTTTTGCCAAGAAAGTCAGATGATGTGATGTCAGATGATGTGATGACAAATAATTCATGTCAATTGACTGGAGATCAGAGTCCGGTGCATTTTTTTGTCTCTCAACTCTGAAACAAATAAATAAAACTGTTTTATGACTTACTAGCTTTTCGACTAGCGGGATTTCTCATGGTGAAAAGTATCCGATATTCAAATCAAAATTTGTTGCAACAAAGGGAAAACATTTTGGGAAGGACATATAGAAGTCTAGGTATTTACTGGGCTTATGTACTCTCATTGGCTGGTTGAAGTGGCCACTTTACAAACTGTGTAACATTAAGCGTTCTGCCTATGTTTAAACATCTTCATTTCCTCAACTCTTCCACCTGTTAACTTTTGTGAAGTATAAGAGCCTCTGGGGTTAAAGTATTGGTTTATTATATCGATATATTATCAGCAGCTTTTTGTGATATTTAATAATTAATCAGTTTAAACTATTGTAATCATTATGCAGTGGATAAGATAATATCATACTTACTTTTAAAGAGCTCTTGACAAGATGGTTTTGTCGAGTGACAGTGCAACAAGAACTCATTTTAATTGTTTTTTCTTCAGTGCCATATCAATAGTTTATCCTTTTAACTGAGCATTAACACTTCAACAATATTAAAAGTTTTCAAATCGCCGGAAAAACGTCCAATGATAAATGCGTAATTAAAAATGACATGAAACCCACGGACAAAAACGGTGAAATATAACATTTTTCTACGACTTTGATAGTATTGCCAATCTGAATGTTGTTTGGAATTAACCACTTTTTTGGATATTTGTCATGCACTAATTTAATTCGGCGGCCTCCGTGGTGTAGTGGTTAAGACATTTGGCTCACATATGGAAGGTTCTGGGTTCGATTCCTGGTGAGAACACAAAAATTAAATGTGATTTTCTTAAGGCTGGGCGTACCGTGCTGTAATTTATCACTGTAATTGGGCCTCACGGCCTGTTGTGGTGCCAAAAAAAAATCGGCCTTGTAGAAAAGTCCTGGGATTAAATATAACAGTATAAAAAATTCAAAATAAATAAAAAAGGAATTCTCTCCATATTTTTATGTATATGGCAATGTATTAATCATCACTATATGACTTTCGGATTCTGAAATACCATTCTTGACATAATAAGATTCTAGCAAGTTTTGTCAAAACTTGTCTTTTCAAATCGATATACCAGCAATAATATATAAGAATATACCAGCAACTTTTGATAAAAACTTGTCGCGTCAAATTTTCCTTTTCAACCTTCCATCAATCTTGAATCAAGTTTGTACCAAGTTTCACTGCTATCTGGGCTGTTGTGGACATTTGACCGACATTATCTTCAAAACATCAAATATTATGTTACATGATATAAAAATATCCGTTTTATGTAAAATAAAATTTGTTTTATGTATTAAGTTCAAAGTTCATTTTTAGAATTACTCTTATTATATAACCCTTTACTTATTTACTCTGCTATGTCAATCAATATTTCCGAGTGCACAATACAATTTTAAAGAAATTAACAGATCGCTTTTTTTACCGTACATTTGTGTTATGATTATATTTTTTCCCATCGTGCCACATTACGTGGCGACATCACGAATGGGTTCGGCGAAAGTGGGGGAATTTCTAGATACAGTCCGATGTATTAGAGCATGGGTATAGAGCAGTGTGGCAAAGTCATGGCCCTCCTCTTTTGGCAGCGTGGCCTGTCACGCACAAGTAACAGTTTAATTCATTTTTGTGAAAGCATCCCAGGGCTCCGATTACAATGGAAAGTTAACAAAGTCATCTTCGACTGTCTATAAAAAAATCGAAATTTGTGGACGAAAATGAGTATATTTGCATGAACATTTAAAGTATCTTCATCGGTAACCTATAATTGAACATGTTTAGAAGAAAAACATGTGTGCAAATTCTGCTTTTCGTGTAGAAAACTTCATTTTACTTATAAATGATAACTTTCCATTATAATCGGAGCCCAGCTGATAAATTTTCTATCGAAATCTACCGATTTATTTTTCTGAATTTACCGATTTAAGCTAGATGGAGGTTGGCAATTCTGGATTCAGATAACCACAGATAACGAGATAGCGAGTCGGAATCACGTCGGAATGATAACATTAACGCGTATTATTTAGGAGCCATAGGAATATAGGCATATACAAATATACATACTGGCAACGATTATTGTTATTTCTGATAAGGTTCGTAGAATTAAAATTTAATTGTATAGTGTATAGTATTAATGGTTCTGTCGTGTAACAATTACGTGTAATGCGGTACATAATATTTCCCGAGTTATGAGCCGTCAGTTGTCGTCGGTTGTTCACGGTAAATGTCAGGTCGACCTGCTGTCAACGCCACATCTAATTTATTTCAAATAGTTTATTATAACCAACTCATTCGTTATTGACTGCATGCATCGTATCTCCCACGTAAGGGGTTAGTTGATTGATAAATCAAGTGTCTATCGGATACATAATACTAATTATTACGTCTTTACTTATTATTTTATTGTTCTGTTGTCTTTTTCAGCTTATTCCATCACTCCATAATGGATATCTCCAAAATTGCTGCAAATCAGTTGAAGCCGATCATAGCAGGAAATGTAAATATAGATTTCACATATTTTATATAATAATTTAAAATACATGAATTTTAAAAATTTTATTTTATTTATTTATTCTCATAATGATACATATTACAAAAAATAATAACGTATTTGTCTTATACTTATTTACAACTTGTTGCATTCAGTCACATCTTTGAAATTAGATATCTGCGGTTGCATCATTTACGATTTGCAGGCATTTTTGGTAATTTATTTACTGATTTGATTTAATTTTACAATTTATTCATAATATATTACAATACCATAATATATTGCTTCTTAAAAAAAAAAATATTACACATATGTACCCCTTGTTTAAAGGGTTACAAAATAATAATTACATTCTTAAGGCACTAGGAGGGATGCAAAAGATAATGAAGTATTAGGATTAGGATAAAATAGGAAGAAGAAGGAATTCTGTTGAAGAGTTTTCCCATAAAAATACCTACAAAGAAAAAAGACAAGATAATAACTTTACAGTGATATCAAAGAATTAAATCTGTTGATTAGTAGATTTACTACATATTTCTAAGACTTAATTTTTTATTAAAATAAATTGATATAATTTTAGGCAGATAAGTTCAAACTATTCTTAAATATATATGTATTTAAAAATGGTGAACATAATTTTATAAACCCTAAATTTGTTCACATAAAACAACGGGTTAATCAATTATTTTATTTATCGTACCGGTCTAGATCTCACTAGAATTAGCTTTTTTGGTATACAATAGAAAATTCTGATAAACATTGCTGGCTCTTAACTTCCCTGTTCTCACCACTAGGTTTTTTTTTAAAAGGGTATTTTTTTTGCAGTTCATTTTTAAATTTACAACTTTGTTTCGGCATTTTAAACACAATTTTTTAATCTGGCTCAAAACCTAAACTAAATTTAAGTAAATAAATGACGCTGACAAGGCAAAAAAAAGTGTCTTCGACCATAACAATGCATCAGCTCACTCGTCTGCAATCGCCACCTCAATACCAGTCAAATTACCCTATGAATTTCTGCCTCATCCACCTTATTGTTCAGATTTGACACCCTGTAATTTTTTAACATTTACAAACAACAAAAAAATGGCTTGGCAGGAAGCAATTCATGTTAAATGAGAAGGTCATTGCCGAGACAGATACCTATTTTGTAGAGTTCGACAAGTCATATTTTTTATGGCTTTTCGCTGGACTCAATGTATCAAGCTGAAAAGAAACTATGTCAAGAAATAAATAATATTTCCTTTCCTAACATGGGTCCTTATCATTCAGTCCTTGTACATATTTCGTTTAAAATATTCAATTATTGGCATAGTAAAGTATTATTGGTATTGATTATGTTTCTAACAGATGGTACTTAATTATATAATCAATAATATGTGTTCAAACTAGTTATTATGTAGTTTATTCTTATCTTTGTTGTTTTCCATGAGTCACTAACTCTCTCAGAAAGCTGTATTTTGTGTTTACTAGGTTATCTATTGAATATAGAAATAAAGTAATCATATACAAAATGTTATAAATTGTAGTTTCAATTATTTGTATGTGTTAAATATGAGGTTTGTATTCTAGTACATCAGTAAGATATCAATCTTACTACATACATTTTCTGCTTTAGTTATTTATTTGAAGCTCTATATCGCACTCATTGTGAAATGTCCCGCAATGATAGCTCTCTGTCTACATATCGCAGCTTTAGAACGAAAACGACACGACTCAAAAAAACTTTTAACTTTAACTTCAAAATGAGTTAAGATCATAAAACGACTTCAATAAACACTATCCATCTTTCTGCATTTAAAAAAACGCAACATTCGGGTGGGAATAGGACAAAACCGTTACATCGGTCTTTTTGTTACTCAGAGAATTTACGTTCCGTGCAGTGGCAGTATTTCATAAGCCGGGCTTGCCTATTAATTGTATTTCAAAATTACCAAATCTGGACCAAACGCTTAAAAATAATTCATTTCGTTGTTTAAATTTCGCGCCAAATGAGAATTAGAGATCTGTTCGACGTTGGTACTGTTCGCATCCCGAGATCCGAACCGTATGAAATCCGTGTGCGCGAACGACACTATGTCTTGTTATCTCTCTCACGCACGTGGGGTTCTTATGGGGCTTATTTCACAGTGCAATACGCATGTGATGCAAACAGTAAACTCATAAAAATTTTGTCTGTATATGTTGAGTTTTATATGGGAATCTGAAGCCAGCTTCTTTAAGGTAAAGTTGGCAGAGAGCGCCTCTTGTATTTCGTATCGAACAAACTTTACGATTGTTTATTATGCTCTTTTTTACGGAATTTGATAATTTTAAACGGTTATTTTGATCTTAATTGATTAAAGACCCGTACTGGCAAAGATTTATGATAATTTACTTCATTTTGTGCAAATGTTATATATAAAAATAATTCGGAGATGGTCGACGTTTCTTTTTTATTTGCCTATCTACTTTCCTTTTCCAATATTCTATATCAATTATAATTTATCTTTATTATATTTATGTATCTATGGGTTCCGATGACTATTATTCAACTCTACGCATGCTATATTTTATTAATGTCACTTATTGGTAATGGTGGATATCTGAGGAATTACTTTATATAAAATAATATTGTGTTTTCTTTATTTCATTTATTTAAACAAACTCAGAAAGATTATCCCATGCATATTTTCATAAAATATTTTTATTCATCATAATATACCTTTTGGATGCTTTGTAGACTGTACAACTGTAGTGAAGAAAGCATACATCATGTTTTCACACAAGTGAATTCATCATCATTCCTTTTCCGCACCTAATGGTGCATAGAGCACTGCAATCGCAGTGTATCTTGATCATTTTTGCTACATGAAGGTAAGATCATAAGTCTTACGCTTCAAGTACCAGTCCAGGGACTATGACACATTCTAGTGTAAAAACACCTTTTTAAATAAATATTTCAAACCAACCATGTCGGGAACCACCCGAGACCTTTTGCATGGTAGGCAAATGCGCTGACCACTATACTATGAGGCCGTCAGGGAATTACACCACATGTGAATTAAAAATATATATATGGGCTTGCCTTACTCGTAAACCCTAGGCACGCTACTGGTTCCGTGTCAGTACGGAAGCGACACTATTAGTTTTGTGTTTATATTGCTGTGTAAAGGACGCAACACAGTCACACATATAGTGACCGAAAGCCGGTTGAGTCAATTTTATTCCGATACAAATGGCAACTTTACTTTATTTTTTTAAAGATTAAAACGACTAATTTGCTTTGTGATTGTTTCGTTCCGACTTATCGATACTCTTAGTGACTTATTTAAGTTTGTGTAATTTCGTGAATAAATAAAAACGTGTATTTGGTAACCTGATATGATAAAAAAAAATATGTCATCTTATTTATCAAAGTGCATTTGTTTGTCTGTTTTTTTCATTCTAATAATGACTCATTAAACAAATGTCTTCTTTAAACTTATAATAATTAATTTTTCTTACGCTTTTTTTTTCATAGACTCTTATAATTTTTAACTCAAAATTTGGCGTTTACTTTGAAAAGTATAAAACAATCGACTAAAGAATACGAAGGTGTCACAATTTACATTTTTTTTTGCAGTTTTCAAAGATTTTTTTGGGTGAGTCGTTTTTGTCCTAAAGATGGGATATGGACAGAGCTTACACAGTATTCATAAGGAGAGTCCATAAGGCTTTAAATAATTTACGTTCTAAAAACCTACTGCTTCATAGTGTGATCCCTACAGTATTTTAAGTATGTTGTGAAAATTAATTTACTTATTTAAAACATATTCCTAAATCATCTCATATATCCTAAAAATACACGGCTAGAGAGTTTTGATTGCATGGAATTATTTTAAGAATCTAGAAGAGCTATCACTGTCAATTTTTTCTGCTCAAATAAATAAAATGCGCTTTGGATTGCCTCCATGAGAAAATTTAGTTTCAAGTCCCTCAACGTGTCACTTTATTGCAGAAGCTATTTCATGTTGAAGCTTCTAGAACAAGCAAAAATGCAAAAATCCTTACAATTCTAAAATCTCAGTTTTTGCTTTATTCGTATAATTATAGTTTTATGTTGTTTTAGATGTTTTTGAGTAAAATTATTACACCATATTTGTCAAATCTATTTTTGTTACTTTTTTATTAACAAATAAAACTGCTAACGCTCATTAATACGTTCCATTTATTTTATTTAACAGACAACCTCGCTTGGAGAGCTATGGAAGAATGAATCTTGTGTCATTATATTCTTCCGTCGATGGGGATGTGTTTTTTGCCGACTCTGGGCAAAAGAAGTAAGATATAAAATATGTTATATTAACCATACTACTCTTAACTGTGTTTTTTTTACATGAATATCTTTATATTAAAAGTAATACCGTTAAATATTTAACTTTTAACATTATGTTTTTTTACTATTTCTGATTGCTATTCATGTGAAGTTAGTAAAAAATGTTGAAATAAAAAGTACAAATCCAAAATAACAGTATTAAATTTTCCTTTCTAATGCAGCTTGTAATATCAATACTGCACGATGTAATAACTATGCGAATGTAAACTTAAATATTTTCATAACTGAGCAAACACTTGTTTGCTGATGAGGTGAGACTGTCCAAAATATGTTAAGGTATATTTTTATACAAATTTTACTAAAACTACAGTCTAAATTAACAGGACGTTATTATCAAATCAACAAAATCTCTATGTCTAAAACAATACTAAAGTACTGACAAGAAATGTTCCCTCTTAGAAATGCGATTGTCTTCCTGCACATTTGTTTAAATTTATCCATACCTTGAAGAAAAGAACGAGTAACCAGATCTTTCTACACATTGTGTTGAGGAGTGAATGAAGAATACCTCGTCCTGGGAGGAGAAAAATTTAGATAGTGGGCTGTATTAAATATAAATATAATAATTGAAATAGGAAGGTTGCGCAACTCCACTAACCTGATGATGTTGAGGCGTGACGTAGAACCTGGTGGAGAAGCTGGCGGTCTTGCGATGCTGGCACAGCTTGTTTGGAGATGGAGGTGGAGTTGATGCTGGCACAGCTCGGATTTTTTAGTTTGTTGGAAGCTATTTACTTGTTAGATGTTCATTTGCTACTGAAGATTTAATGTTTTTTATTCTGGCAAATATGAATAGGTATAAATAATTTTGAGAGTTGGTCCGAACATTTATCTTCAAATTGTATTTTTTTTATTGAAATTCATACCATGCAAGTCTAAACGGAGTGATAGCAGAATTTCAAACTTTTCCATGAGAATCTCACCTTTTTTTTTCTTGCATGAACCTCGCAAAAATAATTTAAAGCCAAATGTGACACTCATAAGTATTTTTTAAATAACTTAATGATTTTTGGTTTTAATAAACGCATTTCTTTTTGTTTAAATTTTTAATCATAACAATATGTTTTTGACAAAGTACATTTATAAATACATTTTTAAATATTATGTGTACATTTTTTTAACCTTAAAATAAACAACAAAAATCCCACATAGGAATGGCCATTCCTACATGCTGTGTATACTTCATTTATGCTGTGACACTTCACATGTTCACTAACATAAAAACAAAAATATAATATGTGCTTGCTTGGTGCCTAGATATTTGTATATTTTGTAATTTACTTTTATTTTCGTTTGTTTTAAAGGTATCGGAAATTGCACCAATCCTTAAGAAACATAATGTTAAGCTTGTTGGTGTTGGTGTAGAGGATCTTGGTGCTGAAGAGTTCAAAGAAGGAAAGTTCTTTGATGGAGGTATGTACATAGATATTTCACTATTACCTAAGGAATTACAATCATTTAAAGTAGGTTTGAGGTCTTGGGTTAGCATGGAAGGAACAGATACACCTTTAAAAAAAAAAAATTAAAATGTATACTGCAAATGAATCCTGTTTTTGTAATAACAGCTTATGTTAATCTTGTTTTTCTTTTCGTGGCTATGTCATACCATATTTATGTATTATAAACTAATAAATTATTAAAAAAGGAATGGCCAACGTTAAGATGCTTAAGTCTTTGTGGACATTTTTTCCAAATTATGGTATAGCTTAATTTTAAGATGAATTTTTTAAAGTGTATTTTTGTAACGAAAATTCTATGTAAATATATGTTTGGAAAAATAAACTAATTTCAAAAATTATTATTAAGTCTTAGATTGAATTTTGTACAGAAAAAATATTTGCCAGTTTGTCAATAGAATAAAATGATTCACTTAACTCTTTCACCGCTACGCATGAAGTACATTTGCCTTTACCCGTATGCGGCAGAATATTTTAAAGCACTAAAAATCACAAATGAGATTTTTAAATCTTCTAGTTGTAAAAGACAAAGG
Organism: Micrasema longulum; assembly: GCF_059751315.1. Classification (NCBI taxonomy): domain Eukaryota; kingdom Metazoa; phylum Arthropoda; class Insecta; order Trichoptera; family Brachycentridae; genus Micrasema; species Micrasema longulum. Next base: position 1,124,921 of record NW_028277292.1, read on the forward strand.
CATTTATCCATATAATTTATCATTTACTTATCTCCCCAAATACTTGAACTTCAATAATCAAATAAGTTTTTATATGTACACTGAGAAATTACACCAATAAACATTAATATAAACATATTCCAACAGATTTGTGAACAAAGCGCTAACATTATGCTATAGGTACTCACTCTTGTTTATGAATGTGTTGATGGAACACTGTGCAGAGACACTTTAGCAAAATTACTAGTGTGTACATTCTTAAATTATGTCTTCAATAATAATAATAATAATATTTGGCTGATTTATATAGCGCCATTTTTGTAAAAAATCACCTCAAGGGCGCTTTACAATTGTATATCTAAACTTAAGTGATACATTATATTTCCAGATTTAAAATTGAGGGTATGATAGTTTAAAGAAGTGGGATTTTAGTTGGGATCTGAACTGACTGGGACTGTCGATGATTCGTAAGTTTGAAGGCAATTGGTTCCAGGCAGAGGGGCCGACGGCGGCAAAAGCGCGATCTCCAAATCTAGTGTTTGGGGAGCGCCGGATTTCAACAAGTTTTCCTCTTCCTGAATCAAATGCTGGCAATTGTTTATAACATAACTCAACAAACAAACTTATTATTGAAATTTACAAACGTGTTTATGGGCCCAGACAAGGGCCGCCAGGTTTATTGATAATACTAACGTGCGGCACGCGTCATTGTGCTTTTTGTCCTTTTTCTCTATATGGGTGGCGACGTTCGATACAATAACTCAACAAACACACTATTATTTGTCCACTATTATGTCCTAATTTTTAATATTTTTTAAACATTGGTTCGAATTTCAAGATGTGTGAGAGTTGAAATCATAAAGAAACTAATTTTTATTGTTAAAATAAAAAAAATCCCTAAAATTTCAAATTCCTTCGTATAAAATAATAAAAGTGAAATTATCGTCGGTTAATATCTGCGTTTTCCATGGTATGCATGGAAACAACAATATTTCAAATATCTGTAATACTTAAATCTCTATTGCAATGTACAATAATTAGCCATGGCAAAATCAATGACAAAGATACAACAAACATATGTTTTTATTTTATTTAGCTTCATTATGTTAATCATATCATCATAGCAACTTTAAGATTTACAAAAAATTCAATTTAAAATTCTTGTAAGGCTCTTAATTTTACATGTAGCCAAGTTTAGTTTTATTCCATATTTAGTTATGATTATCTGTGTTGACTTTTCACATACAATTAGTTTGTTTATAAGTTTGGCTTCTTTTTTTTTACTGTACCTACATATTTTAATTCTTTACTAGTAATTCTAGTAATGACGCAAACTGGTTTGCCTAGTACCAAGTTCTCAGTATGATTTATTTACCCCTTTTAAATTACTTTGTTTACATTATGTATTTATTGTTGGTATTTAGACATTTTAATTTGGCCAACCATTCCTCAAAATAAATTATGAGTGATTGATTGATTTCAAGCATGACATATGACATGAATACAATAATAAAACTGAAAACATTGAATAATTATCCTTGAAGTGACAACTGTAGTTTTTGGTAGGTTTTATGTTTGATGATTTGTATAAAATAATTGAATTATTACAAATTTTATCAAAATTGTGGGCTTTGGATTTTAAATGATTTTATTTTTTCAACTTATCACAAAAGATTTGAAAAAGAAAACAGGTTTATTAAAACATAAATATTTTAAAACTGATATTATTATATATATTTTTAAATCATATAAAACACCAGAAACTTGATTCAATTGAACAGATTATAATACCTTATGTTGTTATGTTTATTTTTTTCAGACCTTTATATATCTACTGAAAAAAACACCTATGGTCAATTGGGTTTCAAAAGATTTTCTTTTTTGTCAGTGATGGCGTCTTTATTGTGGAAAGAATCTAGAGATGCTTTATCAAAAACAAAGAAGTTAGGTAAGTTAATCAGTATATATTGATTCTTTGATTTATGCACAATTAGTGATTTTTCAATGCAGGCATTTTAAGTATAATTATATTTTAATATAATTTATGGGCAAAGCTGAGCAGAAAACCATTCATCTGTTAATCATCAATTAACAGGGTTGAAAATTTATTTATAAAATAAAATTAACATTTAAGTTACCTTAAAAATTAATTAACGGATCTGTTAACTTCCGTTAATTCAAGTCTGTTATACACTAGCGAGACACCTCTCCAAGTAATATTTCCGCTAAATGTGCAGGCAGTAGTTAAAGAAGATATGATCTAGCAAGCATTAGTGAACCCGTCACAGTAGATCTTCACAGGTCGCAGTGACGTCAGGAGCTTGCATAGCACTGACCCCCACCTCTAAGAGTAAGAATAAGCATTAGTGAATATATTTTTATTTGATATGTTGTTAATGTATTTATAAATGCATTTACACCATAGATTTCATAATGTATTCTAGATTTAGTATACCCACGAACAGGCCATGCTTATGTGTGATTTTTTTGTTTTTATAAATGAAGTGATATATTATGTAATAAAAAATGTAACAAATATAAATAAAAAATTGAAAATAAAAAATAATAATAAAGTAGTGACAGTGAAGAAGATGAGGATCAGCCGAAAAATGGTGACAGAAGACTATGTCGCTTAAGGACGTGGTCCAAATTTGAGTAAAATCTGGCTGGAGACAAGTCAAAGACTTTCCACAGATGTTTCCTTCTTTGGATGATCACAATTCAACACAGCCTTTCCCCGTATCTTATGTTGTAAAATTTATAAATTAATAAAAATTATCATTAATATCTTTCGTATAAAATATCATTCTCTTTCGCTTTTTTCAATATATATTGTATACCATTATTGTATTGCCCTTGTTTGTCTTTGCTACATAGTTTTATGTTCTTTTTGTTCAGTTTCTTTTATTTATGTTTCTTAATCTAACTGTTGTAATTGGCTTGGGCCGTATATATAATTAATAAATTAAAAAAAATAATTAAAACTGCCACAGAGTTTTAAATAAATTAATGTGATGTCCTTTTAGACTTAGTATTTGGATAAATAATTTCTCTTTATTTGATTGTTACTAGGTATTAGTGGAAATATAAAAGGTGATGCCTTACAAACTGGTGGTGCTTTGCTTGTCGGAAAAGGTGGTAACCTTTTGAGCCACTTTATTCAAAACGGCCCAGCAGAACACATGTCAAATGCTGCCATACTCAAGGTAATCTAAAACACAACTTTTATCAAATTGCTTCCATGAGCATATATTTGTAGGTTTCTATAGGGTTATGTTGAGTATAAATTCTAGCAGACTTTAAATATATATTTTTTTTTATGGAAAAATATTTGCATCCTGATGATTTACCCAAATATTTCATTTTAAGGGCCTTTTTCAACGAGTTTTAAATAACTCACTATTAGAGAATGGGAATCAAGTTAAGGTAGAGTGGGACTCGAACCACAGACCTTTGATCCGTGAGTCCGAGACACTAGTCACAGGACCACAATCCGATTAATTTTAATGTACCGTGTCGTAGACTAATGGTTTATCCAAATTAATCTCCTCTCATTTATGCTTATATCCGCATCTAAACAGTGCCTAGTGCTCACCTTACTTGATTTTCATAAAAATATTAATCCTTCAGAATCAATTGAACCAACATGCAAATAGCAAGACAATTGCATACTGATATTAATTTCATTGACGACTCCGAAAGATTTTTATAATAGTAAAATTGGGGTTGGTTGAAGGCACTGCTCTCATTCCTTTATAGAGTGTATACATATAATCCATAATAGATAAAACACGAACAACAAATCATAGATACAGCAATGTCAAGCCCAAAACAATATTCATAAACAGTATTGATTGCCAATCTTTGAAATTTTTGTAAAAAGAAGTACATACATATTTGAATTCTTAAAATTTTCTCAGGTACTTTGATCCCGTTTCCATAAAAACAGGAAATTTTAATCTAGTTAGTTGAGCAGGAAGTTAACCTCAGACCCTTGCTTCTGTGTCTGCTACCACAACAACAGAACCACAAACCAAAAACATACATTAGAAACATTTAAGTTTGTAAGTGAATATTCTTGATGGAAGTTCATTGAAATTTATCATGAAAATTAAAAAAAATGTGGATACTTTAGTATTGCTCGTCTTTTATTTCTATAACACACATTAGAAGTCCTTTTTTGGCCCATCTTTATTAATTTTGAACATTAGTTTTATAATATGTATATATACACATTATATTTCAACTGTTGAATATTTTTTTGTTTTCCCCAGGCATTAAATTTAGAAAATGAATTGGTCAACATTGCTAAAAATGAAGAAGACGATATTGTCAAGACGGAAGGAGAATGTAAAAGGACTTAAGGTATCTACACTGAATTATTGCTGAATAGTAATCTTGTGCAACTTGAAGAACAAATTAATATAATTATATAAATTCACACATTTAAGCAGTTTTTTCTTCATAATACGCATGTTATTTGTATTTATGCTGTGTTTATAAAATACTTTTTTTTAAAAGGTTTTTTAATTCTTTGTAAGTAAGAAACTTATTCTCAAGGGTGATTGGCATGTTTGTAATAAATAATGAGGTGCCATTAAAATAAAAACACCACTTACATAATACAGTTATTGCGTGGATGACAATATTTGTCGCTTAATAATTTACTTATTATATCCCATTGTCATTTTTACTACTATGTATGTTTTTATCTAATTATTCCATCTGTCCCATTCGTTTTAATCACACAGTTCTTATGTATTTAAAAGTAGCATTTATCTTCAATGTTGCATCTGTGATTCTAATCCATTGAATGATCAAAAACAATATGACATACTAAACCGAGGAATGGTTCTACCTTTTAAACATATAAGAGTGTGCCAAAATAATATTTTAGATAAAAAAGGCACGTAAGATCAATTCTAGTGCTTTTGATAATTTATGGTAATTTTAAGCTATTCACTACCTTCTCAGAATTATTGCTTTACCTTCCCTAAAACTACTATATTTAAAACTAGCATCTTTTCTTCTAATAATCTTAGACGATACCTAGCCGAAGAAACAAACCATTCAATTCAAGAAACATCTAAAAATAATCCAAACAAATTAATCTTTTAAGTACACAAACAGTGTCCTGCCATTATTCCCACGCCAAGCATATACGCACATATTATTATGTTGGTTATCCTTATATTGGTCGAGTTTCACTGACAATGTTTTTTCATTGTATATTATATGACTTAATGAAAATTTGTTATAAACAACAGTTTTAAAATAAAAAAATAATTAAACCGGGGATTAACGACCCATGTGATTTTTAATAAATGTCAATCAGAGCGGTTTAATTTTTTTTGACACTTTATGTCACAACTTGACAAGTCCAAAAGTACATAATTTGATACTTGGGTTAGTTATATATATATTTGTTTTAAAAACTGGTGTATGAGGGCTTTATATCTGTACCTCAGAGGCAGACGGATGCAAATCCAGAATTTGATGAAATGACATTTCGATTTTCGATTTTCGTATCCAGTTTATAATCATGTCCTTTGATTTTGAAGAAATGTATGTCTTATAATGAAAAAACCAATGATTTAAGATACTGAACATACAAATTAATGTTCTGAATTATTTCAAATCAGTTATAGAAAGTATTCTCTTTAGGCTATTGTTGAACATTTGAGGTTTGGATTTGCATCCGTCTGCCTCTGAGGTACAGATATAACCTTTTCAAGATCAAATATAAAAATGTCAATGTCGCATTTTTCACACATCCATCGGTGTTCTATGATCTTGACAACATGGCTAATTTAGACTTTATTTAATGATTTAGGGTTTCATGGTACAACTTAAAACAATACACAGAGAGCAACATTACATTCTCTGCAAATAAATTAGTCGACCAATATTCCTCAAGAGTTAAGTGACGACTTTTTGTCATTGCCATTGTTAGCATTAGAAAAAAAATCACTTTAGGAATATTTGTATACGCCTCATTAAGGTAAAATAAAAATTATTTGTTGTCAATTATCCTGGCAATCAATTTAGAATTCAAAAAATAGTTTAAAAAATTGATTTCAATTTGAATCAAAGAAGAATTTCTGCAAAAGACGTTGAAGGCTGTAATTCCAGTCGTGAATTCGTTGAATCTATGAACTGTGGACACAAATGCACCGACCTCCCATAGTTGTCTGATAGGTGCTTCTGGTTGTACGGGGGTTGAGGGTATTTCGGGATTAAAGTAAAAAAAAAACTAAAATTTACTATCGAAAATGGATTTTTTTTTTTTTTAATATTCTCCACGATGATTAATACACTTATGCATCCGTTTGAACCAATTTTCGAAGCACTTTTGCCACTCAGACTGAGGTACCTCTGAAACATGCATTTTGAATGCATCAACCGCTTCTTCAGGTGCCGAAAAACATTGACCTCGAAATTTATTTTTGATGTTCGGGTAAAAAGAAGTCATTGGGTGCCAAATCATGACTATGCGGCGGATGAGTCCGTTTTAACCGTGAGTCCGGGTTTAACCGGTTAAATACTCAATTGTTTGTGGAGAAGAATGATCTTTCGTCGGCGGTTGGTTTTTATTATTTCTGCGAAGACTTCTGGCAAACAAATGGTTGTGTACCATTCAGAATTGACCGTTTTATGTTGAACCAATGGTACGGTTGCGACACGTCCAGTTTTTTCCTAAAAAACAGGGACCATTCGTTTTGAATTCATTCGCTTCGTCCGCTAACAACTTTTGTTGTATTTCGCTCATCTTGAAACACCTAAACCGTCGACTGCTGTTTAGTTTCGGGCTCATAAGAATATATCCAAGATCCACAATGTTATAGACATGTTTATAAGCACTGCAATCATATTTTTTGAGCATTTCTTTCGACCATTTGACACACACCTTTTTTTAAGAGATTGTCAATTGTCAAAACATGAATAAATTTTTTCGACGCTCAAATGTTCATGTAATATTTAATATATCGTTGTTACACATCAAATATGGGCCATATGACTCGGAGCACATTCTGAGAAAATCGATTTTAAAAAAAAACTAACCCGAAAATAACACTTCTGTGTATGGACGAAGTAGGAAAAATACAGTGTTTTTCAAGAAAGTAATATACTCGTATTTATTTAAAATATTAATTACTTTATGCCAAAAAGTCGCATTTTGATGATTTTCTCAGAATGTGCTCCGAGTCACATGGCTCATATTTGATGTGCAATGAGGATATGCTGGTTCCACTATTGCCTAAGGATGCCTGAATCTCACGGTAAGTCAAATGACAATCTTCCATCATCAGTTGACGCACAGCATCAATTTTTTTATCAAGATTTTGGACAACCTTCATGAAATTCATTAAGCGAACTGGGGCCACTATTGAATTCCGTATACTGTTGATCAATACTGATCCTTAATGATGCTTCATTATCAAAAGATGAATTAAGTTCATCAATGCACGGTTGTTGAGTTAATCCACATCGAAAGTTGAAAAAAAATCGCACAAAAATGTTCATGTTTTAATTCCATTTTTGCACTGATATCAAATTTTGAAATAACTATAACAATTGAAAATAGCGACCACATACAAAAACTTTCTGACTAAATATAGCTTTTAAAATGTCTACAATAGAGGTTTCAGTTCCCAGATAGCAGCACTAGTGTTGCCGAATCTCAAAATATAAAAGGCAACCCTCGTATCGAAGGTCCTGCTAAGTTTTCAATAGCGGCATTGGGAGGTATGGATGTCCGGTGGCAATTTTCACATTTAGAACAGTTATTACTTTTGAATGCAGGAAGCTAGAGGGTGCGGCATTCAGAGCGCCAGCGTTTGAGTTTTTTAGTTGCAATGGAGGGTTAGTCGGCAGAGTATCGTGCGTTTGCGATTGAAGCATATTTAACAAGCAATTTTTCGCTCATTACGGCTCAGTGCAAGTTCTGTAATCGTAACAATATTCCACGAATATGCCATGCGCCTTCAAAATGTTTGATTCGATATTGGATACCAAGATTTAGAATTTCAGGATCCGTCGAACCAGCTCATCGCCAAGACCCAGTTCCTTCTGTATCGACTGAATAAAACATCCGAGTGTGTGATTCAATAGTGCAAAATCCACGAATGTCACCAAGAGCGTGATCGTCGGCTTTAAGGATCGCCAGATAATTGAATGAAATAATTTCGTGAAATAATGAAAAAGAAACTTAAGTGTCATCCTTACAAAATACAAATAGTCCAAAAATTCAATGAAAATGACTATCAGGCAAGATTAATTTATGCCAAGAGGATGTTAGCGACTTTTTCTACGGAAACCCAACTAAAAAACATTTTCTTCGGTGACGAAGCACATTTCAGTTTAGGAGGTTATGTCAACGGAAAAAATTTTCGTTACTAGGGTACGGAAAATCCCAAAAAAACGCATGAGCAACCATTGCACAGCGAAAAAGTGACTGTTTTGTGTGCTGTTTCGGGCAGAGAAATCATTGGGCCGTATTTTTTCGAAAATCATAGAGGTCACACGGTAACTGTAAATTTCGAAAGATATTGTGAGATGATAAACAGTTTTTTTTAGAGAAAAACTTCGAAACAACTCTTTTGCTAACAGAAACACATGATATCAACAAGATGGTACCACCGCGCATACCGCACAAGCGTCTTTGAATGCCGTGAGAGAATTATTCCCGAGAAAAATCATTTCTCGCTTTGGTGACATACCCTGGCCAACAAGATCGCCTGATCTGAGTCCATGTGACTTTGTTTTATGGGGTTTCCTCAAAAGTGTTGTGTACTGGAACCAACCTACCACCATTGCACAACTAAAAGAAAATATTAGATCCGAAATTACCAATATTTCAGGCGATCTTTGCCAGCATGTATTTGAAAATATGCGTCTCAGATGGGAAGAGTGCTTGCGTCAAGAAGGTTGTCATTTAGAACATGTTATTAAAAAAAATTAAATTCACATTTTTGTACAATTTGAAATGAAGATATCAATAAAACTTAGTTATTTTATTACCTATGAATTTTTGAAATGTAAAAATTGCCATCCTGTAGTCGCACTCTTTTTTGCGATCATGTGCTTCTGATTTCGAAGGATCTAGATGATCTAGAATTTCAGCTGCTTCAAACTCTTCATCGCTCATTTCAAAATCGGAATCCGTGTTTTCTACTGCTTCAGAAATTTCTTCCGTGGAGAAATGAGACATTTTAAATATATATAATTGCACACTTTGCTCAGTCACTTGGTTCACAGGTTTATTCTTGAAATAAAACAATAGCATTGAACTTTAGTATAAAAAATGGTTGGTTGGAAGAAATTCCTATTTTGCAATAAGCCTGCCCATGCACAATTTACATTACGAAAAAAAGTTTTAAAAAAATGTTTTTTTAACATAAAAGTGGCAAAGCTTTACACATCGACATACAGGTCTAATAAAACCGAAGGATTCATTTCCAGCATGCGCGATTAACCAAGTCATGTGACAACCTTGGAACAGTTTAAATCCAATGAATGCTTCTTTTGATTTGGAACTCAGCTATGTTTATGTATTTTTTAATGTTTAGATAAGAATCATAAAAATATAAACAAAACTCAAGAGATGGCAACAGGGACTATATTCCACATAATTTTCATCTATATCTCAGACGAATTCTGGTCCTTACTTGCAGTGAAAATGAGGTCGAAAGTTCTCGGCATCTCAGAAATACACCAGTGTGTTTTCCAGTGTGGAAAGTTAAAAAAGGCAAAACACCGCAGTGTGATACCTCGCGCCCAAGAAATTAAGGTCAATTAATATTACATTTTATTTTATACTTTTGAATTTCTTTATCAAAAATCGGAGATATCACCAAACAATAGAAAGTTTACCAATGTGTCGCATGTTGCGTTCGTAGTAAAAGAGTAATCCCAATATATAATTGTCTCATACACTCTTTACGTCTCACTCTCGATAATACGGGTATATTTGGGAGCGAGAGAGACAATTTTTATGCGTCACACGTGCGAACAGCAAAGCTTTTTGTACTTCTCCCAGATGCCTGTTAGCTGCGTTAGTAACTTCCCGGCTTTCGTTAGGGCGGTTCTTTTAGAGAGCATGAATTAATGTTTTTTAGCAATTAGATTAAAAATATAAAAACTTTTGACTTCAACTATAAATAATTGAAGCAATTGCTGATGAATATGACACTTTTACGATTTCAAATCTCTCATTTTTTGCATGTGTAGTGACTACACAATACAGTAACGCGCGGATGTTTCTAGGACAGTAAGGGAAAGGTTAATACACATTATTATATTAATTGTTCGATGTATATGTGTAATTAAAACATCAGGTATATCTTTAAAATGTCATTTATTATATTTATATTTAGATATTTATTATATTTCTAATTAATTTCTACAATTACGGTAATTTGTATAATTCCTAGTTTTAAATTAAGAACTTAAGCTTTAAATAATGGATGTATCATGTAACTTCAACTAAATTGATATAAATGTTTTCTAAAATTATTAATTTACATAGTTTAACATTAATTTTCAGTGTTCATCACTGAAGTAATTTTGGAAAAATACCTAAGACTCTTGGTTTTTTTGGCAAAATGTAAATATATTTACTTTAATAATTTTAAGTTATTTTTATATCTAAGGTTTTCATTTATTCAACTGAAATTTATCTCAGTTTGTCAAAATATTCTTGTCACATTCTTCGATCAAAATTGTATTAAGATATACATACATTCCCGTATTAAAATATTTTCACTATAATCAGATCTTTCCATACCTTCATTAAAAACACAATTTAACCTCTAAAACCTAATAATTATCTGATAATGTGAAACCTGTTATGTAACACCTATCCATTCCATCATTTTTTCAATTGATCAAATACATCAGATGCGAATAGAAAAAATATGCACACACATTCCATCAAAAATATGATCCAATACCATAGCATCTTACACCAAAACTGTCATTCGCTGGCGTCTGTTGAATCATTTTCACTGCTTGTATTTTTTCTTTTCCTTTGATCATGTTTACTTTCTTCAGATTCGTTTTGACTGATGTTTTCAAGGTCACTTTTATCTGAGTATATTTCTTCTCTTTGGGATTTAAATGACTTAGCGTTCTTGCTTGATTTTTTACTTGATGATGATCTTTCATTTCGCCTAGAGCTCCTTTGCGGACTTGCGTCAATTCTTTCTTTATCTGAATTTTTGTTTTTAGAAGATTGATCTTTTGATTTATTCTTTGTCCTGGAAACAGAAGCTTGAGAACTGGCCGTAGAGTATCCTGTGTCTTTTCTATTATTCCGTGTCCCCTTTTTCCTGTATAATTAAATAAAATATCAATTGGAATAGATGAAAAATCAAGTATTCATTCAACTCAAGTACAAGATTGTATTCAAATAAAAAAAAAAACTATTTTACTATTTAGATAAATTTGTAATATTTTAATACATAATACCAACCTATTGAAAAATTCTCTTTTTGATTATATGTGTTAAATAATTTTACTCGGTTTATACAGATTTAAATGTATTAATAATAATAATTTTTACTCCCGTAAAATGGCCAATAGAGTAGAGCCAATTCTACCATATATATATATATATATATATATATATATTTTTTTTTTAAGAAACTTTTTATTTCAAACGTTTTCATAGAACAAAGTAGAAATACCTATCATAATAAATATGTATAAATAAAATAGTAAAACTTTCTAGAAAATTAAAACTAAAAAACAAAAATTATAAATTTTAAGATGAATAATAATAAACAACATTTAAGGAAAGAAACATGAATACTGAATTTTAAAATTAATTATATTTTATGGTCTTATGGCTGTCATAGCATTTGCGGCTACCGCTCGCTTGGATAAGTGTATTGTTGAAGCTTTCATACATTCTCATAGGCTCCAGGCTCTTCGGCAAAGTAGGGCAGCGAAGGAGTTTACTGATCCTTTGTATTTATTATGTGAATTTAACTCTCATTGAAACAGTTATTACCATCATATTACTTAAATATACCTTTGCCTGTGTATTCTTTCTGTCATAAATATTATAATAGGTAATTCTTAAATATAAAAAAAATGTATTTGTATCTATTAGCACTTTGACTTTTAATATGGCAATTTTTTAAAAATATTGTATAATACCAAAGAATGTTTCTATTATGTACTCATTGATATATAGTGTAATGTCCAATAATGCTATTTACCTACTACTTCCATCATTCCCCGACTTTTTCTCATTCTCTCTCCACGTCTTATTCAGTATATTGAGGTCACGTATATCGTCTTTGTTTGTCATTATAAATGCCCTTGAAAAATACATCATTAATTAATTATGTTGTATCAATGCCACTTTTACAATTAACTAAATTGCATAATTTCAGTTTAGATCAGTTAGTATTTATTGCATTATTTTTTACACAAATAACCTCCAGGCTTTTCTTTCTATTGGCGACAGGTCAGATCTGTACTCCCATAATTCAGACATAACATCAGCAATGGACGTCCAGGACTAGTAATCCTGATGCCCTGTAAAGGGCAAGCGTCATTTAGGTTCTCGGGAGGCATCTGTAGTACTAGTAGTAGGGAGCTAACCAAGTCACCTCAGCCTTATTATTACAGTTGTAATATATTTTCATACCCATTAAAAACTTTTTTCTCATATGTATTAGGAGTACAAATAAGTTTCTGCCGTTTGACAAAAGTTGACGTCACCAGTAAGTTATAGTTAAAATTGTCAGATTTAAAATACCATTATCGTGAGGTGGACATCTGTCAACAACATAACCTTGAAATATTAGTGAATTTTTATCAGTATAAAATATTCTTATGTGTGCAAAAATGTCGAGTTTTGAGCAGAATTAGAGTCATTTGTGGAAACTTTTGATTAACTTTTCCAATTTAAAGAAATCTGCAACTGAGGCGCATTGATTGCTTGTAGAAGCATATGGTGAAACTGTCTTAAGTGAAAAGAAGTTTTAAGAACAGCGAATTTGACATCAAAAGTATACGAAGACGGGGAATTGGAAGCATTATTGGATCAAAATTCGTGCCAAACGCAAGAAGAACTTGCATTTACATTAGGCATGACTCAACAAGCAATTTCACATTGGTTGAAATCATTTTGAATGATTCAAAAACAAGGAAATTGCGTTCTATATGAACGGACACAGAGAAATGTTGAACGCTGATTTTCCACATGTAAAATGCTGCTTACCAGGCATAAACGAAAGAGTTTTCTGCTCCATATAGTTACTGGTGAAGTAAAATGGATACACTATGATAACCCAAACAGGAAGAAATCATGGGGACCACCTGGCCATGCTTCAACATCTTCAGCTAAGCCAAACATTCACGGAAAAAAAACTTGCTGTATATGTGGTGGGATCAGTTTGGTGTCGTATATTATGAGTTGCTTAAGCAAGTCGGTTTAAACCGAACGAAACAATTACTGGAGCTGTCTACCGAACACAATTGATGAGATTGAGTCAAGGACTCAAGGAAAAGCGCGCCCACTACTACTCAAAGTTATTCTCCTGCATGATAATGCTCGTCCACATGTTACGGCATCGGTCAAAACCTGTTTGGGAACACTCAATTGGGAAGTTTTACCCCACCCGCCCTAGTCACTAGACATTGCCCCTTCAGACTACTACTTGTTCTGATTGATGACACATAGCCTGGCTGAGCAGCACTTCACATTATATGCCTCAAAAGATGAAGCATTCTTTCTACGCGGTATCCGTATGCTGCCAGAAAGATGGGAAAAAGTAGTGGCAAGCTATGTACAATATTTGGAATAAAACATAAGGTTCCGTTCTTTCACAATTAATGCGCACTTTTTGATAAAAAAAATGGCAGAGACTTATTTGTACACCTATTATGTGTAAGTTTCTGATGTAAATTCATCTAAAAATGTTTGCATAATTCCTAAATTTATGCAGGTGCGACAGCTTAATTTGCTGATTTGAAAGTTCAATAAAACAGAAGATATTAATGTTATCATTTTAATTATTTTATTTATTATTCTACAACATTTGAAATATAATATTACATTATTTTAAAAATTGTATCTGGCAGGTAGCACCCCTTATTGGTGTTACATTGATTTGCCTAAATTCTGAAGTGTCTGTCAACTTTTTCCAGCGTAGTGATGGATATGCTGGTTATTGCTTGGCGAACATTGTCCTTCAGTTGAGCAAGTGTCCTTGTACGATCGGTGTATTCAATGGATTTCAAATAACACCACAAAATGAGTCACAAAGGGCTAAATCGGGTAAACTCACCGGCCACTGAAGATCACCCCTTGAAGAGATCAGGCGCCCGGGATGTATTCCCGCAAAATCCTCATTGAATTTCGCGCTTTGTGTGCCGTGGTTCCATCTTGGTGAAAGCACATATTCCCAACATCCATTTTTACAAGATTTCGCTAAGGGCATTGCAAAAGAGACTGCCTTAGTGGCTCGATGTTTTCGGCTGATCTTGCTGGCCGTTTTACCCCTGTTCTTCTCTTTTTCACACTTCCATTTTCCCTGAATGCTGGCCAGGAAGACGAGTTCAGTTGGCAATAGTGAAGTTAGTGTAGAATGTTCGCTGCGTGACGATAATTGAGCGAATGTTAGAAAACTAATTCTCTACAGCAAACGCGCGCTGTTCCTTTGTCTAATGCATTCATGGTACTAAAGTAGAAAGGAGAAAACTTTCCAACCCACCCATTCGAATCTGCATTCTCTAATGGCCAAACTTCACTTCCTGGTCCCTAGTTTAAATTGCAAATTATGCTGCCGCACCCTGTACTTTAAAATGCCTTATTTTGATGTCTGTAATCGAGAGTATAGAGATCCTGGGTTTCTATATCTTCATCAATATAAAAAATTGTTAAATGCCGACATGATTTGTTAAAAATTGCTAATAGTATAACGTAATGGGTATCTTGAACGAGCTATCCACATGTCTCAACATATTAATGAAGATATTTGTACAAGCTATTGCTCCTTTCTTATAGAAATATTAAGACTCAGTAAACGTACACACAGTAAAAGGGTGGTTACACCTGTAACAAAAAAAAAACATCCTACAGAAAAATACAAAATCAGTACCTTAATTTAATGTTCTTTTTCTTATTCAGTTTGTGTATGTCAGCTGGGTTGGATATGATAGCAATATTACCAACTTCTATATCTCTTTGGTCCATATCCGCCATCTTTACTTTTTGTCTATGTTTAGGTCTACTGTGTCCCGCCTTCCCTTCTGTGTTTCTCTTGTTGTCTACTCTCTTGGTAGACTTACCATTCTTTCCTCGCCCTGTTTCTGAGTGCACCACATACAGCCGGTATATTTGCAGTAGAATTACCTGGAATGAATTGTTAAGGTGTTGAATTGAATAATGTGCATGGGTAATGAGTACACATATCTCTCATTTGTTTTTAGAGAAACCTGTACTTCTACTTTTTCCATTAAAAAATCAAACGCCATTATAAAATGGAAAAGTGATAATAATAAAAAAATATATTCGCTTTTATGAGTACTCTCTGTACTTTCTCTTAAATTATTTATTCCAGAAAACATTTGTTTAAAGACATAAAAATATTTTAATCTGTGAATATCTTTACTATTTAAAATAAATAAACAAAAAAATTTGTGACTATTAAATTTTTTGTCAATAACCGTACGTACATACATACAAACACATGATATATAAATTGTAATTTTTCAAAATCTAAAATTATCCAAAGATTTTCTGAAATCTCGACGTATGGATATGTAATGTTCTGAATACATAAATCACTACTGATTCTACTCTGCCTGTGTGGTGTAAATAAATATAATAATAGGTAGTGGAAAATCTTACCAATGTATTTTTGCATGTGAAAAAAACATTCATATAGCTGACAATGCGGTAATGGACAATGATGAGAAGCCGAAAAGCGAGGAATGGAGCATCTTGGAGAGCTATATTCATCATAATGGCGCAGACGTCGATAGAGCAGCAGCATGTTTCAGTGGTACCACTGAAACAGTATTTGAAACCACACCCTCAATATGTTTATTTTTTGTCTTCATTTTATAGTATGTTAAAAATACCACATGTCATGTCCCTAGTCCCTACTCCATGAGGCCACAAGCTCTGTATTGAGTTGGAACAAATATGATCAATCAATAGTGGAAGCACAGTGAAAAAAAAACAATTGCACATATAAAGATAAATCAAGCATAATGTTAAAAGGATTATCATTTATGTATATAATAAATAAAACATATGAGTCGTCTATTTCCAAAATCCGCTTTCTCCTTACAACCGCCATATATGTTGCCGCCGAATAGTTAAATCGACCACTCATCTGAGTGGCTAGGCTGTTCATTAAATTCCGCGATTAAACTGAATGGCTAGGCTGTTTATTAAATGAATAAGAGAGCTCAACGTGCTGGCTGGTTGAAAACCAGGCCTATGGAAACTGCCAAACCAAAAGCTGCTGGGTTTGGTTAGGATAGGTTGGGTTAAGTTTAATAATTTAAAAAAAGTATCTTTGCTTAAATTAAGTTAGGGATTAATTATAAAATTAAATTAAGGATTAAGTTACGTAAAAAAAATATTATTTTATATTATTATTAAACTTAACCCAACCTATCCTGACCTAACATAACTTCACATTTAGAAAATAAATTAGAAAAGAAAACTATTATTGCCATTGTATTCAAATTAAAGAGGCTAAGCGACGTTCAACCCTTTCGTTAACGTTCATTCAACAAACGGCCTAGCCATTCAGTTGAATGCCGGCATCTAATAAACAGCCTAGCCGCTCAGTGGAGTGGCTAAGTTAATTATTTGGCAGCGACATATACATAATATTATAAAATAATAATAGTATGAAAAATAAATTAATGTGTGCATAAAAGAGCTTGATCTAAATACACATGAGGTGGGTGATCTAATAGACATACAAAATCTCTCAAAATTAATCATTGATGGCTGAAAATTAAACGCTTATTGTTTTAAATGTTTATTGTGAACAAAAATGGACTTCTTCGAGATCACTAATTAAATTTGAGCACGGCCTCCTTCATAATAATTAACCATAGGGAAGCACCTCTTGTGAACCATTGGATCAGTGCAAAGCACAGGTGCAATTGGACGTAATTATGCAGAAAGCAGCCAGCTATAGAAAAGTGAAACTGAGATAACAGCACTTTTATGAAAAGAGTGAATAATCAAATCTACACAATAGTATGACATGTTTTTGACTTTGGCAAATGATAAACAATGAATACATTGGTTATGTTTTACTATCACAAACAAGAATCTAATGATGTACTCGTATTTAAGGAGTTATAATGACTTTTAAAGTACCGTAATATTTTTCTATTTTTTGGGTGTTTTCTGCAAATTAAGAAATGCCGTCTTTGTGATTGACAGTATTTTCAGAAGGTGATTATTACAGTTTCTGGTATGTAAGCGGTCTGGTTGTTTTTAGCAGAACATAGAATTGACCTTACTGCACCCCATAACACCAATATCTCATTTTTCTAAATTGTGGACTGGCTGCTTTCTGCATAACTACGTTCAATTATAAATCTTTTCTTTCCCCCAGATAATGGTTAATTTGGGGATATTCATTTTTTCCATGCGACTAATTTTTGCTTCATATATGGCCACACCGATGATTAAACGTCAAAAAAATGAACATGTGAAATCAAACGTGATTATTTTCATTTAGAACATTATTGCGATCTTAAGCATGACCCGAAACACTTAATTAGGTTGAATTGACCAAACCGTATTAGTTTTATTTCTGTTTTTGGAGCAGTTTAATACACCATTTGACGTTTAATCATCAGTGTGGCCATTATATGAAGCAAAATGTGGTCGCATAAAAAATAAAAAAATCTTCATATTAATTACTCTCTAGGGGGTAGAGAAGATCCAGAATACCACCACTAGGTCCCATTTGGTAAAAAATCGATAAGATAACCACAATAAGAACTTTGAAAAAATGTTTATTTAAAAAATAAGTATTGAATTTACTGACTGATTTACATGCATCAGGTTCTATTATTTAACCATCAATTATGTAAGTAGAATAATTGTTTCACTATCACTTATTCAGTTGGTTAGGCATATTGAAGAGAAACTTATGAAACAATATTATTAAATGGCTATAAGGAAGTTTTGTGTTTTTTTTATAATTATTAATAGATTATTAAACTAAGTCAAAATAAAAAAATATATAAATTATGTATTGTATTATCATCACTTGATATATGCTATTACTTTGCCCGTGACATCACGAGTTGTCAATGAGTAGTCTCGACATTTAAAAGTAGAACCCCGTAGCGTCAAAATATACTAAACGTTTAACAAAATGGCTACTCGGCAACCGGAAATCTATCTCAACACTTGCGTTTGCGCAGCTTTTGAAGTAGTTCGTTTTTCTTTTAACCGTTTTTTTTTCTAAAATGCTCTCAATTTTTACTGCGTACATTTTTGATATCCAATTGTCCATAGCATTGAACTCCAAATGATGCATAGGGCACTGCATTTATTTATTTATTTAAATATTGATACACCAATCGCGGCGTATCCTTATCATTTTTGTTACAGGAAAGTAAAATGATCAGTCTTACGCTTCAGGTACTAGTCTAGGGATTTTAAAATATTCTGGTGTGAAAACACCCTTTAAAAAAAAACATATCAACCATGTCGGGAATCGAGCCGACACCTCTCGCATGGTAGGCAAACGCGCTGACCATTATACCACGAGGCCGACACTGAACATTTATATTAACATCATTGTAATTTACAGGGTGCCCAGGCATCAATGTCAAAAAGTAGTGGTAGAGAACTCTTACGCCAAAGGTTAATTTTATTAGAAAATTCAGTATTTCATTCAAGTATTTTGACCGGATTTCGCCCTTGGTAGAATAAATAAGTTTAGATGAATGTTAATTTATTTCTTATTAAACAAAAAATATTTAATAACTATCAAATATATCTTACTGTACATAGGTAATGAGGAAGTTCAGCCTCACAGGAAATTATATATGAAAAATGTTTTCTTACGCGCGGTAAAAATAAGATAATAAAATTGTACGGTAAATTTTCTTGAAAATTTATAAAATTATTTTAATAAAACTGAACTACTTGGAACGACGTCATAAGCTCCTTGAACCAAGAAATAAGAGAGTTGTGAAAGGTTTCCGGTTTACGGTAAGTCAACGAACCAATCGGCAGAACTGACCAAGAAGAATCGAAGAAGAGAACTTTAGACGTCACACGGAGTAACAATAAAAAACTTTTAAAAAAATTTGCGCTGATAATACGATACATATTTTTTTTGGCTTAGTTTAAGTCTATTAACAAATTTAAAAAAAAACTGAAAAAGCCGTTCACTTTCTCATTGTCAAGCCACCCCGCGTAAAGTAATTTTACAGTCGCAAATTGTAAAAATACATCGTCTTAATAAGAATAACATCACTAGGTTCTTACAAATGGTTAAGTTCCATGTTTACTTAAAAAAGGGTTCATTACAAAATCATAATAATACAATCGACATTTTTATTTAACAGCTGTACCTATTGATTTGTGTATGAAAACTCGCTATTTAATTTATGAAATAAAAACTATAGGACTCATCCACAAATATTTGTTGGATTTGATCATGCTATGTCTTTGTCGGTCTTCCTCGATTTCTGCATTCATCGACATTTGCATCGTAAATCTTTTAGCTCTTTCTTTCGCTGTCCATTCGTTCTATTAATACATGTTCAAACCAACGCAGGACTCCTTAATTTTTGTCGATAATGCTCATTTCAGCCCTACAGAATGTACCTACGGATCTTGACAATAACACCTATTGTACATAGTTTTAACATACATTACCCAGAGAGATCGCATTTTGACAGCATTCAGCGTACTTTCATTCTTGTTTTTCGGCATGAGTACTTCATTGTGAACTCCTAATTTTGCCTCATTTCACAAAGATTTATTTGCCAAGGTTGATTTAAGTGCACCGTTCACCCTGTTACCGACACTCGGCCTCTTTCAATATCTTTTTTCAGTCTTCTTTCCATCCCTAGTAAACATACTTCCCAGATACACATTTTTTTCTACCTGTTTCAGTATAATCCCATTCACACTTCACAGTGATCCCACTCATACTTTTCTATATTTCAAAAACCATGATTTATCAACATTCATCAGCAAGGTAAAAAGGATTACTTCAAATACATTTGAAATAACTTAAAATATAGCATTTTCTAGCAGTTTTTTATATTTGCAAAATAAAATGCATTAAAATTCATTTTAGTGGATGCGATGGTCTGATACTGCATTTATTCTTCAGAGTAATAATGCGTGAACCTATAGAGAAACCCTATCACTATGTTTCATAGAACGCAAGCGATGTTGATTTGTTGGTTAGAAACCAATTGGTGGCCATTTTGTTTTTTTGACAACATAAACATAACGGTTCGATCGGATGCTTTTGTAGCTGTTCTTGGCTTTGTACGTAAATAACTTTGATATTTACATTATAATAAATAAAAATCGACTACGGTGAATTGCATTATGTTTGGTTGCAGCAGTAGGAACGTCAAAAATGTTAAAAGAGTCAGTTTTCACAGGTAATTGATTTAGAATATCTTCCCATGATTAACATTGATTTTTGGCATTTATTGTACCGGCACGTGTATTATGTTGCTTTAAACTGTCCTTATATTAACATATTTACTTCAGATACTATGTTTTCTTAATTTGGAAGATAAGATTGTGAATTGAAGTATGTTAACTGTTGATAATGACAGTTGATTACGGGCAATATGTCGGGGCCGCACTAGGCATCCATATAAAGTTTGAATGTTTATCGAGTAGATGTCAATTAAAATTTTACTCGAAAATAGCAACGTCAACCTTGAAATTGCATCTAAAATGAGGTGTCCAAATTTCAGGCCGCTACGTCTCACCATTTCGGAGATGTGACGGACAAACAAACAAACTCAACACAGGACTTTGGTTCCATGGAGTTGGGATTTATGTCTCAATAAATTTAACATAAGAGTGTTCTGAATAAAATGAATAAATAAATAAAAATTAAACACACACATGTATTTTCAGTTTTATAAAATAAATATAGGCGAATTATAGAAAATTTAATTGGAATAACCCTGCAATAATAAATACACATGTACATATTTAAAAATATTTACAATGCAAATTAATATCCATTTGGCAATTCTCGACCTGAGTACGGCCCATTATTTTGCTGCCAACTGTAGCTAA
Source organism: Micrasema longulum (assembly GCF_059751315.1). NCBI lineage: Eukaryota > Metazoa > Arthropoda > Insecta > Trichoptera > Brachycentridae > Micrasema > Micrasema longulum. The sequence goes on from NW_028277292.1 coordinate 1,146,192, forward strand.
TTTAATACCCAATAGTCATTGAATGGTTTTCCTACGTTTGGGCTCCTCTATAGCTTGGCGCATTTTCACTATGAGGTTTATTCAATACATTCGCAAAATACCTAATTACCATTCTCCACTCACTAAATTTATTTTATTTTAACTTATCGATCTTCTCTTTGCCAAAGTGACTCATTATTATTTATATTTTTATTTTTTTAAATTGAGTTTTTATGATTTACCCAGGTATTTAAATTTACGGTCATTTTCTACTTATATAAATAGGTAACTTCTAAATAATTGGAATCGATTTGCGGTAAAGCTGGATTCAAACCTCGGACCTTCTGATCCGGAGTCTGAGATACTGCCCACGAGAGCACAACTGTCTTTTAGTAAAAAATAAGGACGGTGTGCAGTTTTACACCTAATTATATATACTACAGTTCTTAAAATATAGCTTGATTAGAATGACAGCTGTCAAACTAATTTCATTAGTGATGGAAATTACTGATCACTGATCAAATCGATTTTATCAGTTATTTAATGCAATCATAAATCTCTGTTTCTGAAAATTGATTTAAAAAAACGCAAAAACAAGCCTATTATAGTGTGTTTACACAATTATTCACCAAAAAACAAGACATTTATACTTTTTCCATGAACAACATCACATGAATTATTTTTTTATTCGATCAATTTACATTGATCAATTTGTCCCATCTCTAACTTTTTTGCAGAATGATGTAACCTCGTAAGGACGTCGTTAATAAGTAGGTTTATTTTAGTTTTTTTTTAGTTTTAAAGCTGATTTTATATATTAATGTTGATTTATGTGTCAAGCATTGTATTAAAAAAATTAATTAACACGCCAGATACGAATGATTTTTTGTTTGTCAATATAAATAACTCCTTTGACGTGACTACAAAGTTATGTCGTCACTTTTTCTGAAAAAGTCATTATAATCAAGCTAAATTTAAAGGACTTTAGTTTCTATCTTAAATACCTACTCATAGTTATATTAAAATTTGAGAAAGTGAAGTAAAAACGTAAAACATATAAATAGTATGTTTTTATTTTAATCATTTTAAAGTGCAATAAAATGTGTTTTACTTTCTATAAAAATGTACGTTTTATTAATTATTTTTACTAACGTAACCTGACACAATTGACCAGGAATCACCAGGTATGGAATATGTCGGCATTTATAAAATAAAACGCCTGAATAATAATTCATTTGGATGCAGCCATGATAGATCTAAATTATCAAAGGACATGAGTAAAATTACTGTTGTAAAAATGTTTACTGTCAATGGAAAATCGAGTCTGGTTATAGGTATTTAGTATAGGTTTTTCAATTGATAGGTTCGCTTTGCAAGTTAGAAATAGCATCGTATTAAAATAAATGACACGGTAAGGGTAAGTACAATCATATAATATACAGTATGCAGATACAATAAGTAGGTACGCTGGAGAAAATCGCTTTCGCGTGTGCAGGTAACTTTTTTTTAAAACAATATTTTATTCGAAAAATACATACGTTTTTCCTATGCTGCCGTTCGCACTGACCCTCGATTTCCTCGATTTAGTTGCAGTGAGAACTACGGTAAACTGTAGCAAGCTCCACGACCAAATCGCTAATGTTAGTAAAACTAACAAAGGCTCTGAAACTATTTTATCGTCTTTAAAAGAATCGAAGAATTCGATGATGTCTGCAGCGGTACCTGAAAAAAACACCCAAAGAAATTTGAAGCTTTTAAAAGAATATCTTAGATATATGTACAGGGTGTTCATTAAACCCTGTCACATCCGAAACCACGATGATCTGTATGATCAAGAATACATATTGGCACATAAAAGTATTTTTTTGGAACGAAATATAAAAAAAAACAAATGGTTGCTTACTTCTGCAAGGAAGAAACGAAGGGGGGAGTCTGATACACCGACAACCATGCTCCCCCACTTCTCCCCTGCAGAAGTAAGCAACAATTTGTTTTTTTAAATATTTTCTTTGTTCTAAATATTTTTTTAAGTATGCAAATATGTCTTCTTGTCCATACTGATCATCGTGGTTTCGGATGTGACAGGGTTTAAAGAACATCCTGTATATATGTATTGGTGTACTGATATTAGTTTGGTACAACGTTTGTTAGTGGTACTCATGGTCGTAGCTAAGGGTTGGCCAGGGAAGCGGCTGTCAGGGGCGCAACCCTCAAGGAGGATGCCATTTGCATACCCACAGCCTTATTTTCTCTTCCTATAAAATGAGTCTTGGGGGCGCGAAATTCAAATCTTGCCAGGGGCGCTCATGACCCTAGCTACGACGCTGATGGTACTGCTATAAAATATAAAAATACATCGATACGACGTTGAATTTTAAAAAATTATAATAATGTTGTCACTTTTGTCCAAATTCGTTGAATCATTATTATTATTATTATTGTGGATAATTTATATAGCGCTATTTTTGTGAAAATCACCTCAAGGGTGCTGAATACGAGAGGTTTGTATGCTAAATATTTCATGTCTTTTTTATTCTAGTGAAAAAATTATCATCGTCTAAAATACAACAAAAATGATATATTATTTATTATGTTATATTCTACTTTTAAAATACGATCTTACCAATATAAACGAGAAGCAACTGACTGAGTTGGTCTCTTGTCAAATCTCCTTTGGGTAGCAACCATCTTCCAACAATCAGAGTCAGCATCAGAAACTGCTCAATCAATGTAACCCAAGTTTCCGTACTGAATGGTATATCTGGCAGATGAATTTTACCCTGAAAACATATCAAAATAACAATTTTAATACCTCGAATACATAGGTACATTATTTCCTAAAATCACCAAAACTTACATATTATTTGTTTCTGTACCTAGTTCAGTAAGTTATTCTTCCGTATTCGGAATATTTATTTATTTAATTAATTTTACAATACGCCCAAGGGGCATTTACAAAAATTATACTGGTAAGTACAAACATAGTAAGTAATAATTTTAAAAATAAACAACCCATTAAAAAAATATACATTTTATATTCATGTAGAAACAATAAAAAGCATACTGCAATGCAAAATAAAAAGTAAAACTTTGCATAATAAAAAATATAAAAAAATATGGATGTGAGAAAAATATTAGAATTTTAAAAAAAATGTAAAGTTGTAAAGAATTAAAACAAAATATTCGTATAAAAAAAGTGTTATTAACAAATAAATGTTTAAAAACAAATAAAAAAAAATTGTTTACAGTAAGTATATTTGTCGGCCTCGCGGTGTAATGGTCAGCGCGTTAGCCTGCCATGCAAGAGGTCTCGGGTTCGATTCCCGACATGGTTGATGTGAAATATTTATTTAAATGGGTGTTTTCACACTAGAATATTTCATAGTCCCTGGACTGGTACCTGAAGCGTAAGACTGATCATCTTACCTTCATATAACAAAAAATGATCAAGATACGCTGCGATTGGTGTACCAATGCAGTGCCATATGCACCGTTAGGTGCGGAAAGGGAACGATGATAATGATGAAGTATATAAAAGATAATAACGTAATATACGGTACACAAAAATATTTGATAAAGTAATTTCAGAAAGAGATAAGATAATAATAATACACATCAAAAACAGAAAAAAAATTGTATGAAAAAGAAATATAAAATAATTATTAGAATTTTAAAATATTAATTAATTATTAGAATCTTACCCCCAGCATTTTGCTCAGGTCTTTGAGATCAACACCAGATGCTGCTGTGATGTTGAAATGTTCCTCTCTCGCCTGAAGACGCTTCTCTACCTTGTGGAGTTCCAGCAGCCATATTGCTGGCACCACACTACCCAAGTAGATAAACACGGACGGACAGAACCTTCAATCATAAAATGAGACAAATCAGACTCATTTAGAAAAAAGGCGAAATCACAAAATTCTATTTTACATAAGGCAGTATATAAATATTAAGATATGGGACACAACATTTATGAAGAAAAAAAATCGAAATTCAAGTTGAAGGCTAAGAAATGTGTTTTATTCGTATGTGTTTTGTAAATATTTCTTCGTAAAACTCATAAAGCTCCATAGAAAAAATTATAAATACAATTATCAATAAAACTTCTCGGTTTAGTTTCACTTTTATTTAATTTGACCAACGAGCGCTTTCGCCTAAGAAGGCATCTTTAGCACTGCTAAATTACGTACAACATTTGGAACTTTCATAATATTTGTTACAAAGTTTGGATGTAAAAATATCACAAAAGTATTTTATAAGGACAGGCAACATAAATATAATTACAACTCTTTTGCAAAATGAACTGTTTTGCCAGAATGTGAATAAGAACCACGTAATTGGTTAAAAGCACATTAAGAGTAATAAAACAAATTTGTAAAATAAAACAAAAACACTAAATACAGTAGATGTATTATATAACATAAATGACAGGTCATAAATCCTAAAAATATCTAGACTTCCATATTTCGTCCTCAACAATATTCTTCATCTCTTGTAATACATATAATATAAACTTTAATAAACTTCCATGAGGCTAAAATCCGGTACTTGTCTACAAAAACGGGTTGTGGTCCCGTAGTAATGTCGTGGACTCACAGATCAGAGGTTCGAGGTTCAATCCCGATCTACCGACTTTTTTCAATTTTTCTATAACATTCACAACTGGTTGCAAATACCCCAAAAATTTGAATATTTTATTATAAATTATTAAAATAAATATATATTTATACTTATTTTATATAAATATTTAGATATTGTAATCGTCGAAATATCTAACCCTATAAACCACATGCGGTTAACCGCCCGCGCCCGAGGGAATCTCGCCCGCAGAAATGTGGAGTTTAGTTCATGCTAAAATGTGTTCATAAACTCAAAAACATCGGACGTGTGTGTGATTTATTCAACTAAAAAAATCAATTAATCCAGAATGCGTCAGTATATGTATGTCTTTTTAAAAATGGATTTTGCGGGACTAGGACTGCAGTTATTTAGCAAGAAAATTGTTTTTATCCAGAGCGCACCATGTGCCTTACATTTTTATACGGGGTTCGCCAACTACTAAAGCACTGGCTCAGTATCTGGCATAGAAGACACATTCATATTTTATCACTTCTTCACAATATTTTGAATAGTCTCACTTCGCCTGTTTATCTGAGAGAGCTCTTCTAACCTTTATCACAACAACTGATTTGAGAGAATGAGGGGAAAGAGTTGATTATCAAAACAATTGTGATGTATTATTGAATTAATGATTATAATTTATGCATATTTATATTGCAGAAAAACATCCATTTAGTATCAAAAATCATCTTGCCAAAACTTGGCTTTTTTCAACAAAAATCTAAAATGCAACCCACTCGCGGCAAACCTTACCCTTAAAAAATATGTTTTATATTATTTTTCCCTTATTCTACATACTATAGAACATTTTTTCCGCATAGGGCCGATTTGATAGTTTCTTTGATCCACCCTAATGTAAATAAAGTGTTAAATAAATAAAACCCATACATGCTTTGCGTATGTGAGTAATGATTTTGATATTCTGGCCAGCGACTTGCAAAAAAAATTGACCAATGTGGACGAGACTCGAAAAAGGTTCCCCTGCCTGTTATAAACTACTAAATCGATACTGCTGCACATAATTCCCGAGATAGTCTATGTATAATACATTGCAAGCTAATTTTTAATAACCTTTCCTTGGTATAAAAGTTTTCATATAAAACATTCAAATGGGCGCATTTACACAAACAAAAATTGTATGTTTACATGGTTCACTGACAGGCACTAACATATGTTTTCGAACATAAACACGCACTGTAACTACCTGCTTGCTATTTTTACACAGAAAATCACAAAACTGCGATTATTTTTTTCTAATTATTTTACTTTGCTGTTAGTTGGTACCCGGAATTCTCAAGTGTGCTGACGAAAATCCTTGTCATGATTTTTAAACAAAAAGTATATAGCTTTGTTTATTTACTTCCATATTCCGTTCTCAACTGTTTTATTGCTTTTGTTGAGGTATGAGCCATCTATTTTCAAAGCCCGCTATCTCCCTATGGCGGCCATAGGGACAAAGAGGGTATTAAAAATAGACGACTAATGTCTATAGTCCTTAAAATATAGCTTGATTAGAGTGACAGCTGTCAAACTAATTTCATTAGTGATGGGAAATTACTGATCACTGATCAAATCGATTTTATCAGTTATTTCATGCAATCATGAAACTGTTTCCAAAATTTGATATAAAAAATGCAAAAACAAGCCTATTATAGTGTGTTTAAAACAATTATTCACCAAAAAACAAGACATTTATACTTTTTTCATGAACAACATCAAATTAATAATTTTTTTATTCTATCAATTTACATCTCTAACGTTTTTGCAAAATGATGTAATCTTGTAAAAACGTCGTTAATAATTAGGTTTATTTTAGTTTTCTTTTAGTTTTAAAACTGATTTTATATATTAATGTTGATTTATGTTTCAAACATTGTATTAAAAAAATAAACTAACACCCCAGATACAAATGATGTTTCGTGTGTCAACATAAATAACTCCTTTGACGTTACTACAAAGTTATGTCGACACGTTTTCTGACAACTGTCATTCTAATCATGTTACATTTTAAGGACTATAGATTGATATTATTTTCTTTCTCTTTTTTTTTCATATTCTATATTATCTCCTTTGTGTGTGTCATGTTGTATTATTGTATTTATATTTGTGGAAAACTTTTACTGGATGTATGTACTCGTAGATAGATACTACTTTTTATAACTACTTATTTATTTAAGTAATTGTTTATAATTTATGTAGTTTTTCCCAATTATATTTATATTTACTTCGATCAATTTGGAGGGAAAAGATGAATTATTATTAGTAGTGATGGTTTTACACTGCAATATTTCATTGTTCCTGGACTGGCACGTGAAGCGTATGACTGATCACCTTACTTTCCATATAATAAAAATAATCCAGATGTGCTGCAATTAGAATAGCAATTCGTGGCCCTATTCACCACTAGGTGCGGATAAGGAAGTAATGATGATGATTTGAATTTTACTAGATGTACGTTTACTATTACCCTCACGCCATTACCGCATAGGAGAAGGCAGAGAGGATAGAACGCCACATGCGTCTATCCTGACATACATTCCTAGTGTCTTCCACATTCACCCAATTATTGTACAGGGCGGGCCTTAACTGTGTTCGCGGTTTACGAGACATTAGTCAAGCACCAAGCGTAAAGTCTATTCGGGAATTGATCAAAATGTTTAAGACAACCGGCTGAACAGTAAGAATAATGAATGAAGGCCAGTCGAAGTCGGTGAGGATACCAGAAGTTATTCAGCATGTTAGTGAATCAGTAAGGGAAAATCCGCAACAATCAACTCGCAAGAGAAGTCAAGCCTTAAACAACAAGAGGGCCACTTTACGAAGAATTTTACGCCACGGTTTACATCTAAAAGCCTAGAAAATTTAACTGACGCAAGAGTTGAAGCCGAATGATATCTACCTTCGACCGCTTAAAGGAGATATTCCCCGGGAAACTCATTTCACGAGGATGAGACATTGAGTGCCTCCACGGAGCCCGGATCTCAGCCTGTGTGGTTATTTTTTGTAGGGATACTTATAGTCGAGAGTCTATGAAGACAATCCAATAACAATATATCAGTTAAAACAAAACATTTTACGGAAAATTAACGCCATCCCACGGGCAACTTTTCGACGTGTTTTTTGAGAATTTGCGAATCCGCCTTAAACAATGTAAACAAGTTGGTGGAACTCACTTGGACAATATAATTTTTAAAACTTAGATATTATTAAAATTTCCATTTACTAAAGTTTCTAAAAAAAATAAATGAAATATTTGAAAGTTCTTTGTAGAATTAATTGTTAGGTATTTTTTTTGGTAATTGAAACTAGGTATACATTTAAGACCCACCCTATATATGCTTTTGACATGACCTGACTTGAAAAAAATAAAAACAAACCGAGGTTGAATAAATTGTCTTAGCTGTACACATTCAAGTAAATTTGCAAATCCAAGGTTATTGCAGAAAATGTAAAAAACATAATTATTCATTAATTCATTTCGAGACTTCACACGATAATAATACAATGCCCTCAAGGAACAATTCAAATCAGGAGACCAATGTGGCTGTTCCAGTATTAGAATCTTGTAATCCGCTTTCGCTATTTACTCGGGCTAAAATACCTAACATCAGCTCGTCTACTTTACTAACATCTCACAAACCGCATTAAAATCATCTAATTCAATGCTACTTTCAGCCGCTCAAGTTTTAGCATATAAGAACACCAATAATAAACATTTAATCAGAAGCCTGAATGTTAACGCATCACAACGTCAGCACAGCGAATTGCGTGCTATCATCTGCTATGTAAAGGTAAGGTGCCAGTCCAGAAATAACGAAATATAGCAGTTAAAACTACCTTAACTAAACACTCTGCCAAGAATCGAACCCAGGACCTCAAGAATGGTAAGCGAACGCACCAACCACTTCACAATAAGGCGGGATTATCTCCACTCGATTCCGTTTTTCAGGATTTTTACCCAAGAGTAGCCATCGAGTAAAAAATATATAGGGTTCTGGTTCTATTTCACACATAAAATTGTTTTCTTCATTCGCCTGGACATAGATTTTAATAAATCTGATTAAATAACAACAACAAAACTTGTCTGACAAAATCAAAATTAAAATTAACACATCATAATTCCCTTTTCACGAGAAGATGATCAGTCTTACGCTTCAGGTACCAGTGCAGGGACTATGAAATATTCTAGTGTGAAAACAGCCTTTTAAATCAATATTTCATATCAACCATGTCGGGAATCGAACCCAAGACCTCTTGCATGGTAGGCTAACGCGCTGACCATTACACCACAAGGCCGACAACAACACAATACGTCCAAAAATATTATTCAAAAAATAGGTCGTTGAAATGTGAAAATCACTACACAAGGTCGTGAAAAGTCCAGAAGAATCACAATAATTAAACAGAAAGTGGATCGTCCCAAGGCCCGCCTGTTACATGGAATAGCCCTAATGGTTGCAATTTCCTGAGGAAACGAATGTCGCTCTTCGACAAATGATTGGTATTCTAAACGACTCGATAAAAGGTTTGGCGATCGTACCTCCAGCAGTGTTGTTGTTGGGAAATTTGTTTACTCACCTTTCTGGGGACCGAAAATATGATCGGTCGATATAATAACACTATCGATATTGACTCTTTTTAAGAGAGGCCAATGTTTGTGCGACTATTATTTGGCTCAAAGTATAACAATGGGCCAACATCAAGATTTCTCCCAACTGACTAAAAAATCAAACACAGGTTTGTTACTGATGCAATTTATTTGTCACTGTTTTAAGTATCAAAAAAGATATCGGAGACCATTGTGGTGTAGTCCAAGACGTTTGCCTCATGCGCGAGGGTTCTGTATTCCATTCCCAGTGAGATCACATGGGTGGTCTGTAGTGTGAATCATCAAAAATGAGCATATATGTCTAAATATCTGTACATATTTTTTGTATCTGTCCAGGCGGATGCAGAATACAGTTATCTGTGTGCAATAGAGGCAGAATCCCGGACGAGTGCTTACGACTCTATGGTTACTCTCAGGTGATAAAAGAAATCAAAAGAAGAAAATTCCAACTTATGGTGTACGATTGGCGTGTTCGCCTGCCATTCTTGATCCTGGGTTAGATTCCTGGGAAAATCAACTAGTGATAATTGTTCATAAGGTGATTTAAGATGACAGGCGCAGGCGGTGGCAAAAAGTTTTGATGAATAGGTATTTGAACATTGTTTTTCTATCACTCTTTGGCAAATGCCTCCCTGATACTGTGCGAAAAAGGCAACTACGCGTCGAGCCGATTATGCTTACATAAAATTGACGAAATCGGCGTTTCTCTATCCCGTTTTCCGCACCTCAAAATTGAACCGATTTGTTTGTTTATTTGTTTATTAATGCTTGCAGACTGGCTGGATTTCCTCCCTAGGGAAAAGTTGAGGAAATATGTATGTTCAAACATGGGCAGAATGGTGAATGTTACACAGTGTGTAAAGTGGCCACTTAAACCAGCCAACGACAGGTCATAAGCCCTGTAAATGCCTAGACTTCCATATTCCCTTCTCAAAAATGTTTTCCCTCTCTGTTGAAATAAATTTTAAAATGAGTATTAAAATGAAATTTTCGGTGTCGGTACTTTTTGCGTTTTTAAAAAATAGTTGTCATATTTTATATACCTTACGTCCAAAGACAAAAAGTAAAACTACGTGTTTTTAAAAAAAATTGTATGATCTTGGCTCCCATAAGAAATAATTTTTAATTAAAAAAAAACAAAACTTTTGTGACACGCTAACGGTAAATATTTCAAGTGCGTAAAAATATGGCTGTTCTAGTTCTATAATCCAGGAATAAAATATGGCAATACGTTTGTATAAAGAAAATTCAGCCATCCTTTCTTGCAATATCCCTGTCCCTGGACTAGTTCAAAAGTGTAAGACTGATCCCCTTACTTTTTTCTAACACATGATCGAGATACACTGCATTTACTATACCAATGGAGTGCGTAATGTACCATCTGGTCTGGATTGGGGTTTAATTATGATGATGTCTAAATAATCCTTTTACAAAATTGTATTGTTTTAGTGCTTCATTTATTTACACAATTAGCTCCGTTTACTATCAAACAAAAAACTGAAGTTTATCGATGTGAATAAATAATTATGTCGTCGCCTTACTGAAATACGCCTTAGTCAAAGAAGGAATCGTGTGTTAGAAATACCACATTGTAAATCGAGGCTCGCACAGAGACATGCATATTTTATAGGCCCAAAAATTTGTAATTCTTTTTTTACTGATAATATTTCATTGATTACAAACTTTCAAAATTTTCCTTCTTTTAAAAAACATGCACTATCCTGGATTTAACTTAAAGATACGAACTCTTTTTTCCATGATTTATTTTGTTGCCCTTTAATATTAATTGTTTGTAATTAACCTTTTTTAAAATATATTTTTGTGTTTTTTTTAAATATTTTTTATTTCCTTTATCAAGTACTATAAAAAAAATACCATATTATCTTTTACATAATATCTTATTTTTTCTTTTTTATGTTACACAAAAATATTATAACTGTCCATTATTTATTACAGTAGCAAAAATTAATTAACGTTTTCTTGTATACCCACGAACAGGCCATGCCTTTGTGGGATTTTTTTGTTTACTATTTATATGTATTTCATTTCTTTGTAATTATGCTTTATTTTTATGACTCTGTTTTATCATTTGTGTTTATTGTAAAAAAATAAAAAAATAAAACAAAAATTTAAAAAAAACACCTATAAAAAAAAAGATTAATTGCAAACAATATCTCGCTTGCTTAAGCTCAGACGAGTACAATACAATGATGTGCACAACAATGAACATAAATAAATAAGATATTATGTATGTATTAAGTTTATGTGTATTACGTTCATGACACTTAGATAATATGTTATACTATTGGACACTAGGTATAACAGTCCCGACACTTAGATAATGCATTTATTTCTCTAGAAAACAGGGGAAAACATGAATTCATCACTTCATCACAAGAATATGATTCTTTTTTTATTTTTATATTTATTTCTATTGATTATAGTTTTATCTTTGCATTTTACATTAAAAAATACAAAAGTTACATATATTGAAATATTACACAAACTCAAAAGTATGACTTGTGTGTGGGTAGGCATTTTAGTTTGAATTTCAGGTTACAGGAAGAATACGATATATATAAACATATAAAAATATTAACATATTACAACAGAGATTAAGAACATTAAGATAAGCTTATATATAAGTCTAGGCATCTACAGGGCTTATGACCTGTCATTGGCTGGTTTAAGTGGCCACTTTACACACTGTGTAACATTGACCATTCTGCCCATGTTTGAACATCTATGTTCCATCAATTCTTTCATCTGTTGATGTTTGTGAAGTTAAAGCGCTTAGACTTATATATTACCTTCCCTAAAATGTTCTTAATCTCTGTTGTAATATGTTAATGTCAACAGCTCTCCAAGGAGTAGAATTTAGTCCTTGTCTACAAAAATTTGGACAAACTCAAAATATTGTTGATATAAAAATTAGCGCTTATTTTAGAACAAATATATTTTTTGAGGTACATGATTAAATAATAATGAATTCATGTTATAAATTAAATCTGCTTTTTTTATTCATATTTTTTTTTAAATTCGATCGATACAAATTCAAAGAATTATCTCTACCATATTATCCTTATGAAATGCATTGAACAGTTTTGTTTTTCTGCCTTGTTTTCTGTTATATTGTTTTGCAAATATTAAATGTTTCTGGCTGACTTTTTTATGACCAAGAATGGTGAAAGCCACAATAAATTAAATTTAAAAAAATTGTTTTGTAGCTATGAAAAATGAGTGTCTTTGAGCGAGTCTAGATTTTCAATAAGGAATTTTAATTACATTAGTCAATCTTTGACTAGATCTATTTTTAAAAAATTGGAAAATTAGTGTTGGCGCATAAAAACATTTTTTTGACAGTGCTGGCAATAGATTCATTTAGTTATTTATTTATTTAAACGCCTTGTTGGCTTTTACATGTTGTACATACATAAATACGTATAAAGACAGACACAGCCTCTCGTAGCTTCAAAAGTTCAACTTCTGGATCAATAAATAAGTGGTTGGAGGGAAAAGTAAAATTTCCAGTAAGAATATAATTCTAGATTTTTTAGAACATCACTCTTATAAAAATTGATTCATTTTAAAACTAAGATATTCATTTAAGTACCTATTTTTGATCAATATCAATCACGTCGTGTTTATTCAAATTCTTGTCATATTTTTAAAAATAGATTCCATTTTCTGCAAACATTACTTGTTCCTAATTGGGTCGCAAATTTTAAATGACTATAATTATTATTTTGTATGGCGACATTTTTGTAATAAAAATATCTCAAGGGCGCTTTAAACTATGTTTCTATAAATTTTAATTTATAGAAACATAGTTAACATAAAATAACATAAAATACATTTAATTATCGCCATTTTTATGAAGCGCAATAATTTTTCTACTGGCCCAGTCGCCCGGTCTCTAGTACTGGGTAGATACAAAATACACGCTACTGTACGTGCTCCATTTCCACTACATATATCGCGGACGTGGCACACCCCGCTGGCAAGAGTGTCACAAGTAAAAAAAACAGTGTTTTGCGTATTATATTTATAGGGTTTAGATAAAAGTACCCTGTACATGTACACAAAGACACGTCTGACATAATATTTATAATGTTTTACGTTTTTTAATCATTAAAGGACAAATAAGTTTTAAGAAGTTCACTAAAATGATACATAATCTATTATTCTCGTCATTAAATATGTATTGCAGTACGTCATACTGCGTTTTTTTTATTGATCTGTGACCTGTGACTATGGGAATGTAACATATTTTATTTTTTTTCAGTTTGACGTATAGATACTTTCGATGGACCCAAAGGTCATCCCTGCTTTTCCCAACACTATGTTCCTACACAGATACAGTATTGTGCGAATTAATGGAATAAGAGTAATTTTTGTCATTTTTTACGTAAAGCAACACTCGTGTATCAATTTGACAGTTGTTTAGCGCCAAAAATTATGACTTACTGTTCATTTATCCTTTGTGAGCTCATATTGGTGTTTGTTGGTGGACTATCTGTTGTTTTTTTCACATTTTCACAATAAAGGACTAATTTTATACATGGCTTGAATATTAAAGAGTGTTTTTGAGTTAGTTTATCATGAATATCACGCCGAGGAAAAGGGAAAAATTAAAACATTAAGTGAACATACATCAATGACTCAGAAAGAGCTTACAAATGAATTTGTTGTGAGTCAGGGGGCAGTCAGCAAGATTATTAAGCATAAAAGAGAAACAAGGTCAGTTGGAGCAAAGAAGATTGGGAAATGTGGAAGAAACCAGAAAACCAGTGTCCGAGATGACATATGTTTAATCAGAAATAGTAAGTTAAACCGCAGAAAAACAAGTTACGAACTTCAATGAGATTTGGCAATCACTGGGGTGATGATACATGACTCAACAGTACGAAGAAAGCTCATTGAATCTGGAAGAAAAGCAATTCTACCACAAAAGAAATAACTCTTGTCGGCACGTATGATGAAGCAAAGGGTCATTTGGGCTACAAAATATACCAAATGGACTATAGAAGACTGAAGGAAGGTGCTGTTTTCAGATGAGACTCACTTTCTTTACTGGGATATCGCACAAAATTTATGAGAAAAAGGGGGGATTCAAAATTTACTGTGGCTCATATTGACCAAACGGTGAAATATCCTGTGAAGAAGATGTTTTGGGACTGCTTTCCGTATATAGGGACCGAATTTTTGATACAAATAGGTTGAATGATAAATAGTCCAAAGTATAAAGCTCTATTGGAGCAGCACTTGAGTAGAGAACTGAGTAAATGTTGTCCTAATGGCGGGGCCGTATTGCAACAGGACTCAGCTCCTTATCACGTATCGAAGTGAATGCTTAAGTATTTCAACGATAAAAAGATAATTCTTTTAGACTGGCCTAGAAATTCACCAGACCTTAAGCCTATAAAAAAATTATGGGTGATTCGTAAATCGAGAATACAAAATTAGACTGCACCACTAAGATAAAGATGATAGAAGCTGTTATTCAGATGTGGTTTCGAGATGACAGAATGAAAGAAAATTGCCGAAGTTGAATTTATTTTATGTCAATACGTGTTCAGGCTGTAATAAAGCGAAAGAAGGACATACATCCTAATAAAAAAAATATATTTTATGATTGTACGTCACCTTTGACTCAAAATATTAATAAAAAACATATTTTAGGATTTCAAGGAATTTAATCACATTAATTCGCACAATACTGTATACTAGTAGACAGCGAGGAAACGAAATACACGGTGTTTCAGAGCCAGACCGCAAAACTTCAGAGGAACATTTCTTGTGGTAAACTTTTAAAAAAATCCTAGTTATTTTTTTTGAAAACTAATTTTTACTATAATAAAATATATTTATTATATTTTTGAAGATAGAGTAGGTAAATACTTAATGTCTAAAAAAAAAACATTTGGCCAAAACCGAAACTTCGGTCGGTTACTATTTTTATTATGTTCCTACTTCAATCGCCTGATTTTAAAATGCCCATTGGGCGTGAACAAACCAAATAAATATATAATTGAATGATAATAAACTATGTAGGTACAACATAGCGATCATTCTAATATGTTTCTAAGAATGAAATTTTTATAAAGAAAGGGCAAAAGGGACATCTCGGCGCCTTGTTAAAATATCGACTAATGGTCCGAATCTTCCCCTTTAGAGCTCTTTCCCACTTAGGTGATTCCACAAACAATTCCCTCTGCGGTACAAAACCATTTCGTATTATGTAGGCATCAAGTATCTCATAAAGAATTTTCCGTTATTATAAGTACCCAAATAATTTACAAAAGAAAATAGGAATACCGTACTTCCTTTATTACTTAATGATGCATAGGGCACAATGCCCTGCATAGGTACGTCAGTCGCAGCGCATCACAATTTATCGGAATATAAAGACAGATGCTCAAATAGGCAAACGCGCTAATGAGCGCTATCACAAGGCGGATTAGATTTGTTCAGCAATGAGCAATATCAGCCCTACAGGAAATTGGATAAAAAAAACGTATTTTTCTCACGCGCGGTAAAAATTAAAGCATTGTACGGCAAAATTTCTTGAAAATGTTTAAATTAAAACGAACTTCTTTGAACGAGACTGACAATAATACATATGAATCAACCGATGATGAGAGAGTTATGGAAAATTTCCGGTCAACGGTAATTGAACGGAGCAATCGGCAGAACAGACCGAGAGGAAGCGAAAGGAAACTTGAAACGTCACACGTGCAGTAATATCATAAATACAAAACTTTAAAAAATCCTAGCGCTGATAATACGATACATAAATAATGATATTTTTTGGGCTTAGTTTAATAGTCTAATAATAAACTAAAATAAAAATAACTTAAAAAAACACTGAACTTCCTGATTTTCCGAAATACTTATCATTAACGAATGACAAAAAAAATTGTGGGCTAAACTTAAATATTTTCAGGCGATACCCAGCATGTGAAATAATTCGTATGAATTTTCATTTTTCTGAAGGTTAATCTTCTTTCACTTCACAAAAATTGTCAGACAGTAGAAGTAATAAAATAAGCGTATTCAAACATAGGCAGAATGGTGAATGTTATACATTAAAAGCCTAGAATTTCATATTATTCCTTTCTCAAAAAGTTTTCCGTCTGCGTTATCAATTTTGGTCAACTCCTTACTGGTTTAAATCCAGTACCAAGACTTGTCGAGGAAGATTTAGAATTGCTTAAATTTTATGTGACGTGTAAAATTTCATGCCCAGATGCCTAACATCCTTTGGGAAAGGTCGGGAGTTATAAATACCAGCAGCACAAGTGTAAATTTGAACGCTCTCGCGGGGGTAGAGAAAACGTTGCTATCAAATAATTGGTGAGTCTTGTAACTAACAACATATTTGTCACGATATTGATTCACTTTATTGTAAAAATATATGATTTAAATAAAAGTTTTTTTTTTTTTATATATACGCCTCCACTCGTTTGCGAGTGATTAAAAAAAATATTATTGGTACACAATGTACACATAAATTAATAATGTACCGAGAGTTTTTTTTTTTACGAGAATTATATTTATATACAGATAAATGCATTAATGTCCCCGGAAAAAAAAAGATTTAATTGGTATACGTATTTATATAAGTTTTTATATTATGTGTTACTTATTATTTATGTGCAAGTGACATTATAATATTATATTCTTAGCATATAACATTTTTTATTTTAAACATAAAACTCCCCATCTTAGAACATGCTGAGACTTTTTAGATAAATTTATTGCATAAATAAGTTTACATATTTAATACCAGCGTTGCTATAACGAACCCTTTCGCGAAAGTAGGAAACACCGTTATAGTGCGTATTTAGTACATAAATACGCGGTATAAAAGCTTTTTCTACGGCAGCGAGAGTGTTTGGAATAGCAGCTCAGGGCCGCGATTATGAACGGCTATCTTCATCAGTATATACTGAAGCGGTATAAACTAATATCGATATTTATGTATGAAAGTGTGTATATTTGTATGAATATTCAAAGTATCTTCGTCGGTAATCGGTAATTAAACATGCTTAGAAAAAAAAATAACATATTATATTTTTCATACAGAAATCAGAATACGTACCCTAGGAATCTATTTAAAACTAGTGAATCAGAAAATGAATACAGAGCGTCCTCTAGTTGGATAGTCTCCATCTAACATGGCTCAGCCTGTTCTTAGGTGAAAAAATATTAAAGTAGTTTTATTCTAATATAACAATAACAAAAAGTAAACTAAAACGACTTAATTATAAATGCATGGATTGGAGTTTACAATCGCTTTGAAGTGGGCACTTTCTATTACAGAAGCCTATTTAAAATATAAATGAGAACTATTTTAAATGTTAATGAAGTAAGGAACCCGGACTAATTTTTGCGGTCATTCATCGGTTCGTTTCGATCATATGATGTCGATATGACAAGTAGGTAGAACATACCGAGGTAGATACAGATAGTACAGAAGCTAAGGATGCCGTCTCGATATATACAGATGAAGATAGCGTTCATAATTAAGGCCCTGGGCCGCGATTACAATTGCTTTCTTCATTAGTACATATCTAGACGATATCAACTAACGTCGATATTTATGTACGAAAAAATGTATATTTGTATAAGAATTTAACGTCTATTCGTCAGTAACCTATTATTGAACACGTTTAGAAAAAAAATTGTCTACATATTATTTTTTTAATACGGAAAACTAAATTTTACTTTGTAGATAAAATTTAAGATGCAAACTTCCCTTTGTAATTCGGCACTGTTCTAACGAGGACTGTACTACAGTGCAAATGATAAACCGTCGCAGCTCCAAAAATCCACTTTCGAGAAAACCGCAAAAAACTTTTTAAACAAGTAAATCGCAAGGATAGATAATGATAAAAATTTCATCATGAGACGATGATCCCGATTATCTGTGAGAAAAGAGCGTGTCATATAGGTCATAAAAAAAAACAGTTTTTCATATTTGCATCAGTTACTGCAGATAAAAAGTTGTCCAAAATTAGTTTAATGCAGTATTAAAACTTGGTGCAGTAAAAAAACCTCACTTTTAGTCATTATTACAGCCTAAAATGCAGTATCTCGTAAGGTTTACTGCGTTTTAGTTGTTTTTTTTAGAAAACTAATAGCAGATACTTCTTTTGAGTATCTTCTTTCAAGTCGGTCCCTCAATGCTGAGGATCGTGATCACCATGAACACTTCTTATTAGTCTGTTCCACTCCAGTCTGTCCTCAGCCCGACGTACTGACTCATCAAATTTTAGCCCCGTAGCCACCTTTATTTGGTCAGTCCATCTATATGGGATTCTACCCCGGCTTCTCCTACCTTCAACCCGGCCAGACATTATTGCATTTGCTAGATTGTCTGGCTCACGTCTAGAAATATGTCCAAAAAAAGACAGTATCCTTCTCAAACACACCACTGATAGACGAGTTGTAATATGGAACTCTTCCAGTATCAATGCATTCGTCCTTCTGGCTGTACAAGGCACTCGCATCAGCCTTCTCCAACACCACATCTCGAATGCATCGATCCTCTTCCTCTCTTTTGAGTATAAGCAGCTTGAATTCAGGCTCGAATTTTTTTTTAATAACTTTGTTTATTTATCAATTTACAAATTTAAAAAAATAAAAAAACACATGACATTTATTATTACAAGCAAAAATATTAAACATAATTGGGCCGAAAATATTTTTTAAAACTGCATTTTAGTTATTATTTTATAAATTTACGGGCTAAAAACTTGATATTACCGTATGAGCAGGTATTTAGTTTACAATCTTTCAGTTGTTGTAGTGAAAAAAGAGTTGGATACACTTATAGCTTACTATAATAATTAAATAACTCAAAAACGACAAAATGTGATTACTACACGGCGGTTTAGGGATTACACGGCGGTGTAGGTAGTGTTTAAATTTTTACTTAGGTATTTCACATGTCACTCAATTTTTTATTCTCCTATCCTAATTTATTCATCCAGATTTTGATTTCATTCTTAAAATACTGTTTGTTATCAGTTAGCTTGATTTTACGAGGAAGCATTTTAAACAATTATGCAGAGTAATAATCCTTGCACATTTATTAAAAAAATAAAAATCCTGTAAACGTCAAGACAGCCATATTTTCATCTTGAAAATGCTTTCCGTCTCTGTTGTGATATAAATATTAATGATAAATAATATGCCAAGTGAAGTATAGCAAATTACTCACCATTTCCATTCCTGATTTTCCTTTATCGTCAGTGTGAAGACTCCTTCCATAAATAAAAGAAAAGTTGGCAAAGCCAAGTACCAGTAATTTTTATTGGCTTTAAATATTGTAACTTGCCATATTGCAACTACGCCATGACAAGCAAACACTAATCTCGTTATTATCGCTTTAATTGTCGCCATAAACTTTGCCATTTTTTGAAAATTGTGAATTTAGTTGTGATTCTAGCAAAGATGACACAATGCCGCTCAAACAAACTAACGAAACTGAACCCTTCCACAAAGAGACAATTTACTCAGTAGACCACCCCATTTTTTAAACCGATTCAGACCTGGCTATTTTTGTTTATTTGAATTGAGCATACTAAAAACATGAGATTTAAGGTTTTGTTTTTTACATTTAATCTGTGTTTTAATCAGTTATTAAGATCAGTTTTTTTTATAGATTTAAATCAATACTTATACAAAACAATACTAAAAAATACATGATTTTACTTTCTTAGGTGATTAACAACGCATAATGAGACAAAAATAATAATTTTAAAATTATAAAAGAAATACACAACACGACGACACAAAACGCACATATCATACATAATTATCAATCATATTTTTTGAAAAAAGGATTTGGAACAAGGAAGGTATTTATTTTTGTTATATTTTTCGTTTTCGATTATTCTTTTCTTATATTTGTTTCGGTGTACGATTGATTATTTATCAACGTAACATAATTTGTTTCCAACTTTAAAAATATTATAAGTACTCTATGATCAAGAAGCTCCGGAAATTGAAAAATCAATTTTTTTTTGTTGTTAATTTGCGGGTACATTTATTTTATCGCCTTCAAAATTGCATTCATCTGAAGCGATGCACATATGTCAACACTTAATCCATTTCTCGATACAATTTTCATAGTCCGGTGAAGGAATGGCTTTCAATTCCTTCGTTACATTTTTTTTTGTTTTATCTGGGCTAAAAATCTATTTCCACAAAGCGGTAATTCAAGTTTTGAGAACAGAAAAAAGTCACAGGGTGCCATATCCGGAGAATAAGGTGCTTGTTGGATGGTATTTATCATGTTTGGCCAAATAGTCGGCTGCAATGCGTGCTTTGTGAGAGGTTTTTTTTTATAATTTTGCAAAATTCAAGAGTTGTTTTTCCATAATTCCGGTCGTTTTCTACGACAGCATATTTCAAACGCCTCAATACACCCAGGTTATACGTTTTGTTGGCTGTTTGATCCGTTGGCGTTGGCACGTTTTCATAATGAACAACGCCTCGATAATCAAAGAAAACTGTGATCATAACCTTGATTTTTGATCGATTTGACACGCCTTCTTCGGTTTTGGTTCATTTTCATAGCGCTACTCAAATGATTGTTTGCTAGTTTCAACATCATATTCGTAAACCCATTTTTGTTACAAGTAATTATACGTTTCATCGTGGTAGGTTTGTTGGTTACCTCAGAAATCATCTCCGGGGCCAGTGCCTTTTGGAACTGATTTTGAACGAAATTCAGATATTTTGGCACAAGTCGTGCTGCAACGCGTTTTATGCACAAAATATGCACTACAATGTGTTGTGCCGATAGACGCGATGTTGAGCTCAGTTTCAAATTAAAAATTACAAAAGTCTGACATTGTTTCAACCTGTTGACTGTCAGACATTTGAAAATGTAAAGCTAAAAAACCTTATCGGGGTTGGCGGCATAGGGGTTTAAAAGGGGTTAGTTATGTTTTCAACGAATACTTTTACCGAAAGCCTATACGCCTAAAATTCTGACACAAATTATCAATTCGATTATTATTAAAACATATCTAAGTGCATGTGATACTGTTTTAATAGCTCCTTGTCTTGCGCTTCAGATGTCAGGGCAAAAAAAAAAATGAAACATTGCACTAAAAAAGCATTATTTTAATTTACATAAAAAAATACTGTAAAAGATTTCAATCTTGTCGGGAGTCAAACTCGGGACATTACCTTTGGTGGGAAAAAAACTATCACTTAATAACTAGAACATATAAAATAGAAATTTAGGAATAAATAAAAGTCCGTATAGACGACGTACTAATCTTCAGTCGTAGCGCTTTTGGTATAAATATTTTTTAAACGTATAAATAAAACACATGTACCCAAGCCGTTTTAATTGAATTTATTTAGTGATACAAAATATATTACGTTTACAACTTAGTCTCTATTTACTTTGTCTAACTTACAATTCTTACAAAAACACATATAAAGTTTCAATCCCATTGAACTTGTGTAAATGAAAAATAATTAAAATGAAAATTAGTTTGAAGAAGTATTTCAACACAAATTATTTAAAAATAAAATTATAAAAAAGTAAATTCAATAAATTATAATAAAAATAATAAACAAAATAATTAAAATATAAAATAATATTATAATGAATTCGGTATCATTCGATTTTATTTTTAAGTAGATCTCTTTTTCCATAGAGCTGTGTATGGTTTAGGACTTAGTGTAACTCCATCGTTGATTTCAAACATGGACGATTTTCCAGGAGGAATTTGTACAGAAAATGATTGAAAGATAGAAACGACAAATGCAAACATTGTCGATTTCGCCAGTATTTCGCCAACACATCTTCTTTTACCTGCAAACAGTGAGGTTAAAATAATTAATGTTAGGAAATACATATAAATAACAACTAATAATCTCCACCGGTCTCTCCGCTTAAAGACCAACTCAGAGTAATCTCTTCAGTCGTGCACATCATTTATCCGTCGTCACATCATGTCTAGTAAAACGGCCTTTCGGAATTTTATAATTACAGTTTAGCTTAGGATGAACTTCCGTAACAGCTTGTAACTATGAAATCAATTTGTTCTTATTATAATTATTATTTGGTTTTATTTATTTACGTTTTCCTTTGTTTGCACTTGTGAAAATTTTTAGATCGACAGCCCAAGAAAGATCCCACCCCTGATGAAAAGAGTCATCATACCGGCAGTGTTTAGGGTAGTATAGTGGTTGGGTAAGCATCCACTACCCTCCAGACTTATATTTAATGTAACTTTATATATTTTTCCTAACAGTGGTGCAACCAACGCAGTTTTCCATTATTGAAAGTTGTTTCTGAGATTTTTTCACTTGTGCATTTTATTGATGATTTTATGACGACGACACTAATACCCGTATGCAGAGACAAAACTTAAGGTGAGGAATGTACATTCTAATCTCATTTGCAAAGAATAACCTGAAGACAATAGGATGTACTTTCCTCACCTTAAGGTTTGTCTCTGTATACGGGTATAAGACTGAAAAAATAAAAATACCAAAAGGTATGCAAAAGGGTGATACAATTTCACCAAAGTTATTTACGTTAGCCCTAGAATATATATTTAAAACCTTCAACTGGGATAACAAGGGGCTGAAGATAGATGGCACATATCTGAGTCACCTTAGATTTGCTGACGACATAATAGTTATAAGTGAAAGCATTGATGAACGAAGTCTAATGATTAACGAATTGCACGAGGCTTCTAGTATAGTCGGTCTGAATATGAACATTACAAAAACAAAAATTATAAGTCCAGAAAACAAGATCATCACTGTTAACAATAAAAACCTCGAAATGGTAGATGAATATATATATATCTTGAACATAAGATAAAACTGGGCAAAGCAAACCAAACGGCGGAACTGCCAAGACGAATAGGAATGAGTTGAGCAGCTTTTGGAAAATTTAAGCACATACTTGATAAAAAAGAGATTCCGATTTGTCTGAAAGGGAAAATTTACGAATCATGTATGCCAGTGACAACATATGCATTAGAGACCATAGCCCTCACACAAATAAATGTAGAAAAGCTCAAATGCACACAGCGATCCATGGAAAGATCCATGCTTGGTATACGACTAAAAGATAAATTAAGAAAAGAAGAAATTAGGAACAGAATAAGAATAACGTAGCAGGACTGAAGTGGCAATGGGCAGGACATGTTGCGAGACAAGACCTTACAAGATGGACCCCTAAAATTTTAAGATGGAGACCTTGGTAGAATAAACGAGGCGTCGGAAGACCTCAAAAAAGATGGTCCGACCACATAGCTGCCGTAGAGGGTAAAAATTGGCTGCAAGTAGCAACCGACCGAGAAAAATGGAAAAATATGGAAGAGGCTTATATCCAGCAGTGGAGAACAGAAGGCTGAAGAAGAAGACGTTTTATTGAATCTGAATTTGAGTGTGTTCATTAAAAAAAAAACTGAAACTATGTTTACTTTCTTGAAATATATTTTTTTATAAAATACTGTAATTTGTATTATGGCGTAGTCATAATTTATTTTGATCCAATCTGTGTATTTTTAAAATTGAAATGATTTATGTAAATTTATCAGGTACCGCAAGAGATAATAATAAAAAATGTCAATGTAAAACTTATAATTCCTTAACAAATATATGCGTTATTCATTACAACATTCGATGCTTTTAATTCCCTTTACGTCTAGACTAAAACTGAAAACAATGAGTTCTCTGTCTCCGTACTTCAGACGAGTAGACGTTTCTTGCAAGTACATACATAAGCCAAACTAGGAATATTGTTAGTTCATAAATAATCAAATAAATTGGCATAAATATTTCAATGTCAGGGTAACTTGGAATGTACATTCCGACAAAAACATTGAACGAAGGACCATTGCACTTTTTTAAAGGAGTTAGATAGTTTTAACTAATTGATTTGTAAATTTGTCGTAAATGTGTGTATTATGGTAACTATTGATGATGATGATATTTGAAAATTCACACAGTGTGAATTTTCAAATATCATCATAATTTGTCTACCACTCATAATGATGCATAAGGAACTGCATCGGTACACCAATCGCAGTGTTTCTTGAGAAGTATCAAACATTAAAATCAATTAAAACCTTTTAATTGGATTCCAGTACTCACACGTGCACCAACGTGTTTTTTTATCGCATTATCTGTATATAATAAATTTGTTGATCTTGAAAACATGTGGAACTCTTGCCGATACCAATAAATAAAGAAAAATGTTATGTTATAAACCAAATTGTATTCAGCATGCATATGACTAACAAAGGATTTTCTCACCATTGCCAAAAGCCATGAACATAGGAGTGTTCTTGATTTGTCCATTTTCATCCAGAAATCGCTCGGGCCTGAAGGTGTCTGGGTCACCCCAATCGTGGCTTACGTGAATATCATGCAGGAGTGTTAGAACAACAGTATCCTGAAATAAAAATCGATAAATATTTATAAATAAAAGATTATAATCACGATTATCTCACAGGAATCGTAATATGTATAAATTAAAACGAGACGGCAAGATTTGCCGATAACTAAAATTTTCCTCACTTAATTTTTAGTTCATGTTTGAATAGAATTTTATTGGTAACAATCATAGATATATTAAATACCGTAACAATATAAAATACACGAGGATAATACCCGTATGCAGAGACAAAACTTAAGGTGAGGAAAGTACATTCTAATCTCAAATGCGGAGAATAACCCGATGATGAAGACAATAGAATGTACTTTCCTCACCTTAAGTTTTATCTTTGCATACGGGTTTAAAATGACGTTTAAACATTTTTTTCAGCATTTCAAATTTCTGTAGAATAATATTTGAAAAAATTATTACAGATATATTTCATATTTTCGATTTTTAAAATATTCAAAATAATTAAACAATCGCAGTCTGTATACATATTACTAGGCATCGTAGAATTAAGAGTAGTCCAGAAACCGCTTACGAGCATCAAACAGAAGGCGACTTAACCACTCATAAATGAGTAGTTTTACGTTTTGCCCCACTAGTTTCATTGTAGACGTTGCTCAGTACGCAACATCTGATTTGAATTCAATTATGCCGTGTTGTGTTCTTTTAAGGTGTTGAAATACTGCTAGGATCTTAAAGAAACAGGATGGATTACATTTCATGTGTAATTAGCAAATGAATGTGTAAGTAGCAAATACATTACTTAAAAGTTAAATTATTTGTCAGATTGTCGAAGAAATCAAAATGGACATTTCGTTAGTATTGCCAGGGTAGTAATTTTTTTTCCCCACTTTTCTCATCTAATGAGAGAATTTATGAAAATTGGACCTCGGATTAAACGATTCTGTGGTGCACATTTGACCGACATTATCTTTAAAACATAAAATATTATGTAACATGATATAAACATATCCGTTTTATGTAAAATAAAATTTGTTTTATATATTAAGTTCAAAGTTCATTAATTGAATTAATCTCATTAAATTACCCTTTATTTATCTACTCTGTTGTGTCAATCAATATTTCCGAGTGCACAATAAAATTGTAGAGAAATTAACAGATTGCTTTTTTACCTCACATTTTTGTTATGATTATATTTTTCCCATCGTGCCACATTACGCGGCGACATCACAAATGCGCGCGGCAAAAGTGGGGCATAGTGGGGGAATCTTTAGACTCAGTCCGATGTATTCAAATATGATTCTACACTCCTTCTGGACTATTCTAAATTCTATGCTAGGCATAATGTTTTTAATGTGTATTTTCACATTTACTATTTTTAAAACCCCGTTAAATTAAATAAGAAATATTAGAAGGTCTAGTCATGTTATGTCTCGTCTGGTTAGTGTAGTCATCATGCGCTTTTTCAGGTTAATTTTAAATTTGTGTCCAGTGTAATTGTTAAAGTGGTAAGGTAAGTCTTTGTGTTTAAGTTCATGGAGTAGTATTTTTTTACTATCCTAGGTTTGTCTACGTTTGTATACGATTTACTGTTAACCTTTGGGATAGTATAATTTCCAAGGGTCGTTTCTTTAGTGGCACGGTGAGCAACTCCTGTTGGGGCAATATTGGCAAGTCTTTGCACTTCTTGAATAGTAGCTACAACATATGGCAGTCTGAAATTTAAAAAAAAAGTGCGTATTATAGATAAACATTCACAAAACAGACGTTATGACTGTGATACATATTTTTAGTTTTTCACGATTTACAAATAAAAAGGTAACTAAAGTCTGTTCATTCTTACAAGAATTTCCAAATAAACAAACCAGCCGCGTGCTATCCGACGGAGAATAGCCTATTTCACACATATGAGCTTAATCTAAGCGGCTCGGTAAAATTATAGTGGATTGACATTTATTATATTCGTTGGTACCTATTTAAATTTGAAAATATGTATGTTTTCGTTTTTTTTACAAAACTCCATAGTAAATGGTTTTAATAAAAATATTGATAGAAATGCCTCGGTTAATATATTATTTATAAAAAAAACTATGGGCGTTCCTATAACTTAAACAAATATTTCAATTTTGGTGACCATTGTCAACGAATTGTAAATAACTCACTATTAGAAAATGGATATCAAGTTAGGGTAACACCTGCCGCGGGACCACAATCCGATTAAAATAATGATTAAAATAGTGTAACAAAAGATATTTTAATGATAATTTAATCAAAATCATTATTTAAATTTTGCGAGTGCTCTCAGGTAACAATCCTGCAAAAGGAAATCGACTGGAGATTAGTCAGTCTCATGGTGTACTGGTTCTTGTGTTTGCCAGGCATTAAATATGTAAATAATTGTAAAACAATAAATATCGATCCACCGTATTGTATTTTATCATGCCGTGTAGATTTTTGCCGTGGTGTGAAATGGGCCAATCATGCGATACTACGCAGTGGGCTCGTGGTTTGCACGTGCACAGCGGTCCAGTCTACATGAATGTAGGGTTGGGCTTTTTCAATTCAATCATATAATATCTACGGTACGTTAATTTCTACAGCGGTATATTAGTTGCACCCTTAAGAAAATCCTTAGAGTATATATAAATAATGTAGCGAGAGATAAAAAAAAATGTATATGTATATTAATAAACGTATTAGTTTAAGTAATTGATACACATATTATTTTTATTCTTTTCCATAACATTACATTATATTTGTTTCTTAATTATTTTTTTTATTTTATTATTTGTGTAAGTTACATATTTATTCTTAGCACATACATATATACTATATATTTATAAAATATTAAGTTCTTACATTTGATTAGGCACGTATTTATAATTAGGTAGTTTTAGTTTTTCTTTTGTTATTGTTATATTAGTATAAAACTATTTATTCTTTGCAACATAAAAAATCTCCACCTTAGAACAGGCCGAGCCATGTTAGATGGAGACCATCCTAACCAGAGAACGCTCCGTATTCATGTCCTAATTCACTTCTTTTTATATAGATTCCTTGGTATTAAACATGAATTCTTATTTATGCAATAAATTCATTAAATAAATAAACAGATATAATCTAACCGATAATTCTTACCCTCCAAAGCTAAGTATATTGATTTTCATTTTCTAGACCAGTACTTAGTTCACTAGTTCAAAATGGCCTTAACATTAAATTATTAGAAAGTGTTTTATTTATTACAAAAAAAATATGAGAAAATTTGATAAAACTTAATTGCATTTTATATGGAAGTTTGTAAAAGTTAAAAAAATAAACACTAAACACCTACCTGTTTTTATCAGTTAGACTTACAACCCCCTGGCCAATTACTTGATCGATTTCTTTCTGAATGTTTTTTTGAATATCCGGGTATATCATCATGTACAAAATAAAAAACGACATTGTATTGCTAGTTGTGTCCATTCCGGCTTGCAGTAAATCGAGGCATATCATGTACAGATCGGATTCTGTAAACCAATGAATATAATCATGAGTTAAAATTTCTTAAAGAATAATTATTTAGTAATTGGGCCTCCTGAAATGTAGAGGTAAAAATTATAAAGCTTACAAAATGTGTTGCTTACACAGCATAATAGAAATGAATTTTAAAAAATTGTATAGATTAAGATAACCTTAAAAAACGTTAAGTATTTTTAAACAAAAATATGAAAAACACTGAGTAATAATTGAGAGCTTTGTCAGGTATTATGGGCGACCCAAAAATGTCGACAAATACCAAAGGCAAAATATACGAGACAGCCGTTCTTCCAGCTATGCTTTACTGATTAAAATGCTGGACCATGAAGAAAAAGCACGAAGCTACTTTGTGGACCAATATTGAGAGGGACCTGAGGAAGGAGCAGCTGACCAGTAAGATGACACAAGACAAGGGTGGTATTCTGGATCTTCTCTACCCCCTAGAGAGTGTTTTTTTTTAATGTGACGTTACTTTGCTTCATATAATGGCCACACTGATGATTAAACGTCAAATGGTGTATTAAACTGCTTCAAAAACTGAAATAAAACTAACGCGGTTTAGTCAATTCAACCTAATTAAGTGTTTAGGGTAATGCATAAGGCCGCAATAATGTTTTAAATGAAAATAATCACGTTTGATTTCACATGTTCATTTTTTGACGTTTAATCATCGGTGTGGCTATATATGAAGCAAAAATTAGTCGCATGGAAAAAACAAATAAAGATTTATTCATTCCCAGGAAGACTCGGAGACTGCGTACCAGAAGGGCCGTTCCTAGATGAACCGGGAACAAGAAAGGAAGAAGAAGATTTTAAAACAAATCTTTTATGTATAGTTTTAGTAAAGAAATACATATTTAAATTAAAAACGATTAAAAATTTGCTGTTTGCAACTACATACATAGATACTAACCACTCGGGAACTCCGATTCCGCGTTTACATTATTTAGCCAATAAATTTACCAGTGATATAGAAATGTTTAATGCAATTATTTATTTAAATTATTTTTACATTTTAATATTTAATTGAAGGCAATAATAAACATTGTTTTTGTAATTATTTATCT
Source organism: Micrasema longulum (assembly GCF_059751315.1). Lineage (NCBI taxonomy): Eukaryota > Metazoa > Arthropoda > Insecta > Trichoptera > Brachycentridae > Micrasema > Micrasema longulum. The sequence goes on from NW_028277292.1 coordinate 1,175,383, forward strand.
GTTTTTAATGTGTATACAGCTTCGCATTTGTTTGATGTTATCTTAAACTCTTATTAAAATTTTAATATAAATTGAAAGGTTTAATTAACATTTATTTATTTTTTAAATGCGAATACTTTTTATTTTTTGCTTAAATATATTTTTTTCACTTTTACACTTGTACACGACTAAATACAATAATAATAAAGTTGAGTTTTTGTATTTATTTGCATTAGAGCATGCTTTTTTTATTTAGGACCTACACAACTTTTTAAAAGTACGTTTTTTAAAAATACTTATAACTATGATTGTATGTGCTTATGTTATTTTTGTAAATGCTTCTTAGTAAATAAATAAGTATAAAAATGTTCTATCAAATATGAAAGTCACGACTAAAACGGAAATGTTAAAATGATTAGAAAATACGTATTTGAAATTGTATTTACATATTTATTATATTAAAAAATATTTTAACAATCAATAATTTGAAAATAGATTATTACTCAATTGTACAATTTTTGTTACAATATGGTATTGTTGGATGGGGTGGTGCATGTGCCAATATATTATACCCTCTCAAAATAGTACAAAGATAAATTTAAAGTAATTTTAAAGGAACCCTCAACATTCAATACGAAAATTCTTTATAAATTGTTTAAAGTTCACACAGTAGACACTATTTATTATATAAATTTCATTATACAAATTTATAAAAAATAAAAGAATTTGAGATGAATATGTCACTCAGATACCAAAATAATATTAAAATCCTTAAATTCCACACAAGCCATGGACAAAATAGATTTGTCTTCAAAGGTGTAAAAAATTACAATAATCTCCCCAATGAACTAAAAACTATTAATACAAATATATCAATAAATAAATTCAAAATAAATTTAAAGAAATTTTTGAACAAGTGTAAGAACTGCTTCCAATTTTTATTAGTATGAATGTATTATTATTTTTTGTGTTTCCTTTTATATCCTATAAGTTTTTTTTTCTCTTTCACTTGTTTATTCAAAAGTATATAAATTCTAATAAATAAACAACTATAAAAGTGTAAGTCACTCTCCAAGCACAAGAGTAAGTTTCTTTTTTTGGTGAGTTGCAGTTATAACATTTACTAGATGTATAAAAGTAGATTTGTAAAGATTTAAAAAAACATGTACCATTTGTGAAGTATATTGATTGATAGTAAAAAAAATAAATTTAAACCATGGTAAAATTGTCACTGTCCCCTTTGTCAAATTGTAAATAACCAAGAACGTTCGAGTTTTAACATGCGTACTAATCCTACGTACCTGAAAATTTTGCCTCATTTCCACCTGTATTAACTTCATGTAGAATGGCGTCAATGAGGTCCCGTATTTCTCCATTATTTATTGTCATTTTATGCTCATCGATAACCTCCTAGACATATGAAAAACACATATTTAAAAATAATTATAGGCGGTATGTTTACACGGAGGAACAATCTGAATTGCACAATGTATCTACCATTTACATTTGAAGGGTACAGGATACAAAGGATGGATGTCAGATTTTATGTTTTTAAACTAATAATGGCATAAGACGGCAGTTCACATGTACTTTTTAAGATACCTTAACATGAAACTGTAAACATGAGATAAATGGTGGATGTCAGTTAAATACTGGAAATGAAGCAATAATTTAATAATTATTGAAAACCATTTTAGATGATCGTAAACAGTACACGCTATTCACATTAAGCAGGTTCCGTTATATTTACAAGTTTATTTTAGTTATATCTAAATTTGATGTAACAGAGAGGGAAAACATTTTTGAGAAGGGAATATGGAAGTCTAGGCATTTACAGGGCTTATGACCTGTCGTTGGCTGGTTTAAGCGGCCAATTTACACACTGTGCAACATCTACTATTCTGTCTTTATGTGTACATCCGCATTTTCTTAACTCTTCCATTTGTTGACTTTCGTAAAGTAAAAGAGCTGAAACCTTTATCATATGGGTGAGATACATCCGGCTTAACCAATTCACTCACTAGGTAACGCCTAAAAACAATTTTCCAATTTTTATGCTTCTTTTACCATGTTGTTAATTCAATAATGTTTTGAGTATGTCCAAATGCTTGCAGACTGGCTGGATTTCTTCCCTAGGGAATTATTAATATCTAAAGTTGTTGTAACAAAGAGGGAAAATATTTTTGAGTAGGGAATATGGAAGTCTAGGCATTTACAGGGCGTATGACCTGTCATTGACTGGTTTGAGTGGCCACTTTACATACTGTGTAACATTTCCTCAACTCTGCCATCTGTTGACTTTTGTGTTTTTTTTAATAACTCCCTAAGCAGGAAATCCAGTCAGTCTGCAAGCATTTGGACATACTCAAAATATCGTTAAGTTTATTTAAATGAAAACTTAAAAACATTATATCTTAAAACTGAATTTTTTGGTGTTCCTCTTTTATATTTAGTACCCTTCATTTCTGAGCAAATCTTTAATATAATAAATCTAACTGATAATAATGTCGATTGTTTTTTGTTTACCTGAAGAAACTCATTTAACTCTAAAAGGTTGCGTTTTATTTGCGTGTACCCACTAAGGTCCGGTGCAAAGAACCTTACAAAGGGTAGTTGGTTTAGCAAGCCTCCTGTCATGTCGAATATTCGGAAGCTCTCACAGATAGCTTCACAAATTCTGTTTAACTGGACGTGGTCTCGTGGGTATCTAATGTAAAATAATACAATTTATTTATTACTTCAAATTATTTTCCACTAGATGATGCAGGATGTTCAATGAACCAGTCTGACGATGTCGCTGTAGGTCACGAAGAAACCCGATCGTCGATGAAAAATTTATATCTAACAAAATTAACAGTGACTGACGAATTTCGACCGCAGTTTCGGTAAAAAATTCGCCGAAACTTTGGCTCAGCTGAAACCTGCGGTTGGGATGCGTCGGATTAGATTCGTCTGTACTCGGGTGAAAAATCAGCACTATTTAGGTATTAGATAGTCGTCCATTAAAATAATTAGTTATTGTGTTGCCATTGTCTAACATAAAAAAGATTCTGATTTTGTGATTTGTTGACTACAGCTAGAAGTTCTTTCATATTTATATTAATATAATTCCTTTGTGTTTAATAATTGAAGAACTATAACAAATAAGTTTTATGTGTAACATGACAACCTCAGAGTAATAATTCGCTTCCGTTTAAAGAAAAGCCTTTTAGCTCTATTGCATAGAAAGCGTTGCAAGCTTTTGGTTTGGTTTTTAGTTTAACAACAAACGTGTAACAGATGGTTTTGGTTTGCACTTACAATTCTCGTCTTGAGTACCTATGACCCGTTACACTGATTCAAACTGTAACTAACTTCGTGGTTGATAATAATTTCACGATTTTTGTCCGTATGGGCGACTCTATTAGCCGGTGGCGTATTATTACTCTTAAATAACAACGAACCAAAAAACGCCTAAAAAAACTATTACTATTACTCACAACTATTACTCATCAAATTTATGGCTTATATTGAATTGCGTATTTTAATTAACATTTATTTTAACGCACTCGTAAGGTTTAACAATAAAAACTCTTTTGGGCGTTTTGAGCTGACTTTGAAATTATTTTTTAATGTTTTGGTTTCAGCCGATACAATTCGGTTTCGCTTTCAATTTTGGCTAAAAATCTAATCTCGGTCGGTCACTCATAATTATGTTTATAAAAAAAATCCACATAATATTTAGCAAAACATTTAAAGAACTGGAAATCTAGCTTTGTCTAGATTACGACTTTTTTAATACTTAAAAAAAATATATCATGTAAAGATAGCGATGACAATATTATATTACTGGCTTAAATCCTTCAGGATAAATTACATATTTTCAGGACCATTTCCTTAAACGTCTTATTACCTGAATCAGTACATGTATTTTTTAAGGAGTTGTGTACAATAATTATAATTAGACTTTTCTTTGAGAAATCCGTCGACGACTAAACTCAGAACTTGTTCACAAAGTAAATAAGGTATTGTTGCTGAGATCAATCATTATATGTAACCTTTTTCCCGCAAGCATAGCCCATAAGACATTGAGAACTGAGATGTCGAATACTCTATCCATGTTGACAGGAGCATCCACAGTACTTCCAATCCACTCCAATAGAGTTTCCGCTTCCTTATTTACCAAGGTCTCCATCTTAGACCTTCCAAGGCCAAAGTCTCGAAGATGGGTAATGCAAAAACGTTTCTGATCAGCCCAAGTGCTCCCTTCGTTAAATACCAAACCTATAAATAGTAAAAAATCGTGCAATATTAATATTTATTAACATGTTGGATAATCGCGTGCAGTCGCTCAAAAAAAATTAGCAAATATTTGTTAATATAGGTAGTCAAAACTAGAATACTATAACGTGTAATTATTTTCAGTAGTCTATCAAAATACCAATTATGTTCACTTCTGACATATTTTCCTACAAGCAACCATTTAAAAAATCGAGTGTATCATATCAAAATATGTCAGATAAACCGTAAATACTATAAAGTTAAATCAGTAACTTTAATTTATGTAATGCCTTTAAAATAACATATATATATGGACAGATATTCCTCGAATGAATGAATACATAAAACATTTTTTCAAATCGTGAGCATGATCTTAGGTCTGATAACCATAAGTAAAAATAAACTAAGGCTACGATTTCGCAAAAAGACAAAGTCGCATAATTCTATAATATATTAAAGAGCTGAAAACCTATGCCAATACAAAAAACCAAAGAAAAATTTAATTATCATTTTATTCAAATCTATGTTTAAGAAAATGTATGTGAATTAAAATGAATAACAGGAAAACATGTCACAAGAACTAATTACAATGAGTAATCGCGATAACTTAGTAATAAACTACATGTATTGTTTTGGATGTGCTGAAGTATAACAGGAAGCCCTGGTTTAAACCCCGGTTACGTTAGCTAAGTGCTGGATCCTCAATAAAGACAAGGGTTTGCTTTCGGGTCTGGCCTTAGCGATACCGGAGCAATATAGAGCAAAATTCAGAAATTCGCTGTTTGTGTAAAACATTTTGTAAAAATGTTTCGGTTCAAACAAGGGCCGCTATCAAGCTCATCATATTGTATGCGCAAAGATTAAAGTTCAAGTTTAATAAAGCACTTGAACTGTGATATTTTTTAGTTTTTTTTAAGATTATTTTTTCCCTTTCTTTTTGTTAAAAGTTATTTATATTTTGTAATTTTTGGTTTGTATAATATTTTATCAATTCAAGTTTTTTTATTTATTTCTGTAATTGTGAGTTTTTTTCCTTGTATCTCATGTTGATGTGTGAAATACAATATTATGCACAAAAAATATATGTAAAGAGTACTTGTAACGTGAACTTTGGAAAAAATAAAATATCTGAAAAGTGAACCTCGCCTGATCGTTTAACTTTATTTAACCTTAAACAGTGTTATGATATCATAAACCCACACGGACTCACACTTGATCTCGTCATCAGCAACTTTTATGTTTCAATCGAACCGTTAAATTTTCATCTTTCTCATAAACATTCCTTCACCTAATAAAACCCAAATCAACACAAAAAATCAACGAAGTTATCGAAAATTCTGATTGGTTACCTCTAATAAACGCCTATAATGTAAATAAATTTCTTCCGAGGATATCATAGAAAATCTGTCTCAATGAAAATAATACTTACTGGATAATTTCCTGATTCTACTCCCCTAAAAACATCAAATAAGAAGAGTTTAAGATTCAAACATAGGTAATGGAAATATTCCCGTGCTCCATTAGATCAGTGGCTCCACAACCCCTGATCGCGGATTGGTACCGGTCAGTGGATAGAATGGTACCGGGCCGCTCAAGGCCTGCTTAAAAATCAAAATTACGAAGAAAATCAACTTCTGGAGATTGCAAATGTCAGCGCCCTTAAAACTGCGCTCAAGAAAAGAATACTGCCAGTGTTCTGGATTAAAGTTATTTTGGCACACATTGAGATGGCCACCACAGCACTTAAATCCCTATGGCCATTTCAAAAATGCTATTTGTGTAATACAGGGTTTTTGCAGTGACAGCAAACAAAACAAAACAACGGAATAATCTGGAAACTGGTCATAAGCAACACACTTTTGGTGTCATTGTCTCCTGTTACCCCCAGATAAAACCGGCTTGTTGCAAAGAAACAAGCTCAGAGGCATAAAGATTGGTTGGTTGGAAGAAATTGCCATTTGACAATAAGGCTGCTAATATAAAATTAGCATTATGTACAAAAAGAAAAATAAATAAATAAAAATGTATTTCTTGAAAAATGTGTTCATAAAAACGTGTTTGATTAATATTTTTTTAACATAAAAGTCTGGTAGAAGTGGCAAAGATTCACACATACTTCTTAGTCTTCTACTCACGAAGTAGAGATTAATCGGCCCCATGGTGTACTGTTTCGTGCGATAATGGGCTAAATAATAAAAAATAAACAATTATACGATAAAAGTTAATCCACCCAATGTGTTTTTTTTATCAGGACGGGTGAATTTTTGCTGTGGTATGAAAACGGCCGAACTCAATAACAGTATAAGATAACACCGGAATAGCGTTTCTTTTCTCGGACTATTTCGGACTGGTGTTTCAAATCCAATTGCAACTCATTTGCATAGGATATGTTAGCTGATTAGCTTGTAAGTCAACCGGAGAAGTCGGGAAATTAGATTGAGGGAGACAGACAAATTGACTGTATATACTTCGGTTGCTCTGACGGCGATAGACGGATATCTTTTGTAAACAAAGATTTCTTTTAAATAAATTAATTTACCGTTCATTAAAGCACGAAAAAGGCAGGCACCTAATCAAAACCATCTCAGAGAGGCGAGCCCGATGGATTGGCCACATTATGAGCCACGAGGGTCTCCTGCACGACATCATAGAGGGAATGGCTGAGGGGACAAATTATAGAGGACGCCCCCGACGTGAATATTTGGAGCAAATGTACGAAGATTTTAACTGCGCCTCTTATGGCGAGTTGAAGAGGGCTGCAGAAAATAGAGTGCAATGGAGGACGAGATGCCGGACTTTGCTGCAAACCAATCCCCAGGATTGAGACTGCAAAGAAGAAAGCTAAAAAAAATGTTTTTGCAATGTGCAAATCTAAAAAGAGGGCACAAGACTTTTAAAACGGATCCGAGCAAGTGGGTGGGGGCTTTCAATGACAAAAAAAATCGCATCTTAAAGTAATTATTAGCTCTCGCTTAAAAAAAGCCCATTAGCTCGATTGCATAGAACAAAGGCGTTCCAAATTTGTGGTTTGATTTTTAGTTTAACAACAAATGTGTAACGGACGGTTTCGTCTTGCCCTTGTAATTCTCGACCTGAGTATCTACGGCCCGTTGTATTGGTGTAATCTGTAGCTAACTTTGTAGTTGATTATCATCGAATAATTTTTGTCCTTCTGAGCGATTCGTTCAGCCACTAGTTCACTAAGAGTTCCAAACCACCACAATTTTGTTCGCAAAAGATCATCAGTTTCGAATCTCGCAGTATTCACTGACTTCTTACATAAAAATACGTATAAAAGACAGAAAATTGACACCATCTACACCGATTACTGAAAAGCGTTTGACCGCGCCAATCACGGTATCCTGCTAAATAAACTCTTTATGTTAGGAATACACGGTGATTTAAACAGATAGATAAAATCATACATAAATTTAGTAACCGCAACCAAATCGCTTTTGTAAAAGGTATTCAGTATAACCCTGTTGAGGTAATCTCAGGGGTGCCACAAGGATCCCATCTAGGTTCTTTAGTGTTTAAATATTATATTCATGATATTTCCAAATGTTTTCTCCACTGTAAATTTGGTTTATATGAATTGCTCAATTAACTGCGTTTCCAATTGCCATGCCATGCAAAACAATTTAAATCGCTTCTCAACATACTGCCAAGGTGCCAAGTGAATTACCTAACCTTAAATGTTCTGAAATGCCTTAAAATATCAGTTACCAGGAACAAAGGACCTATAAATTTCAGGGACAATTTTGATAGCTGACATTAATATTCAAAGCAAAAACAGCTGCAGTGATTTAAATGTTATCTAAGACACAAAACTTATTTGTAAATATTTTAATGTAGGCCATTTTATCTAACTAACAAGCGTATGTAAACCATTCAAAAATCCAAGCACTGCTGTGGTATTGTACTACATCTCAGTAGTCAGAACGTCAAAAGTCACTCAGAATACGCCTGTTATATTTGGAATCCTAAATACAATATTTATTTATATCAACTTAATAGATAAAATACAAAATAAATTCCTTAAGTACATGCAATATAAATTCCCTATATTCAGCAATTTAAACTGACCTTACCCCAGAAATTGCGGATCAGTTATCAATATTATTATTATTTCAATCAGAATCTCGTTCGGCGCTTATGTTTTACACGAATAATGCAAAAGGTTTTTTTTTTGTATGATTGCTTCCAGTATTATCTTTTATTTGGTGATCTAGCTTACGCGCCGATTTGCCCCTCGTAACCTCAAACTTTTTTTTTTAAGCCAATCAACCAGCAGACGAAAATCCCGATGGATTGATATTAATGATACACTTATAATAATGAACTTAACTCAAATAATCTAAGAAACTATTCAGTCATCTTTAAGCCAGGAATGTAAACAGCGCTTGCTTCTTGAATGCTCGCCTTTGCCGTAGAAACACATCGACAGTAGATACTGTTTAGTGAGATTTTGTTAACTGTTCTGAGGATCGTTGGTAGAGGCGAGAAGAATCCGACGTTGGTTCTAAAATATCCCACAGCGAAGACAGCGTTAGTACGCAAATTACGGTGAGGTACTTATACCTAGGTTAATCTGAGCAAGGTTATCACGGGAATCTATATAGGTTAGAGAGTATTCTGTGCAAGAATTTTAAACCTTGAATTCTGAACTGAAAATGCGAAAGTATTCTAGACAAACGGATAAACGGAGTTCTGCTGTGTTTTTTAAATTGAAATTGAAAAAAATAAATCAAATTTTAAAAACATAGCGGCTGCAATAGTTTCTAGGTCCTTCTCGGCATCTGAGCCAAGTATTTTTTGTGCGCTTTTCACGTACACACCAGAGATTAAACACATCCGCACATAGGCCCGTATCGAAAGACACAGAACGACACACGAACGTGTGGGCATTGTGACGATCACCAGCATGCTGCAGCATACCGGTGAACGTATTGCCCAACGTGTAGAGTAAATATGAGAATATGTAATATTTTTACCTTTTCAACGACTCAGAGCTCTCCGCTACAAACGGAAGCTGAATCTCATTAAAATTAATAATAATTAGCCATTTTTACATTTTCATTACTCTCATAACTCGTCACATTTCATACACTTTATTCCACATACAACACTCCAAACACCGCACTCCAAACTCACAAAACAATAACAGCACCAACAAAAATAATATCAACAATATTTTGAGTTTGTCTAAATTTTTGTAGACATGGACTGGATTCAACTCCCTAGGGAGCTGTTGACATTAACATATTACAACAGTGATAAAGAACATTTAAGAGAAGGTAATATAGAAGTCTAGGCATCTACAGGGCGTATAACCTGTAATTGACTGGTTAAAGTGACCACTTTACACACTGTGTAATATTCACCATTCTGCTCATATATGAACATCTATATTCCTTCATATATTGTTGATAAATCAACCTGGTCCATGAAGAAGTACAGAAATTAAAAAATAAAATTTTCAGACGTTGCCAAGTATGTATGTGAAATAATTCAATTAGGTGAATCTCACCCGCATAAATAGAGGTTTCAGCTCTTAAACTTCATTAACATCAACATATGAATGAATTGAAGGAATATAGGTGTTCAAATTTTACAACATCATTATACTTACAGAGGAATATTTTTCTTTAATGAAATGAACAAAGATCATAAAAAGTATAGTCAGGAATACAATATATTTAAGAAAGAAGTGAAAAGTTACATTTTAATTCTTCTTTATGTAACACTGATTAAAAACATCGTTTACATTTTTTTTGTAATTTTTGTATGTTATCCTAACAATATTATAAATTAAAATAAAATAAACTATTGTAAGACGTCACTCCCCATTATGTACCTACACAAGAAGTATTTATTTCTTTTACGTAATGGGAAACGTTAATGTAAATATATGTATTTAATTAATGTAAAAAATTGTATTTAGTTGTAATATTGTATTTTTATTTGTTATAAATAAAAATATTTTTTAAATTACGAGTAGAATGGGGAATGTTACATAGTGTGTAAAGTGGCTTTTTTATTTATTTATTTATTTATTTAACTTTTTGTACATAATGATTATTTGTACATTGGCGGGCTTATTGCCAAATGGCAATTTCTTCCAACCAACCAATAAGCTTTTTAAACCAGCCAATGACAGGTAATAAGCCCTATAGCTGCCTAGTCTTCTGTATTATCTTCTTAATGTTTTTCATCTCTGTTGTAATATGTTGACAAATGATATCATCTATAATATGGATACCTTTTTCATTGCATCTTGTCCTTGTTAGAAATTAGTATCGTATTGTACGTAATGTTATGTTATAACCAACATAGAACTGCGTGTAACAATAACTAATAATAAATAAATACATTTTATTTTGTCTTCGCCCTTAGCGTTCTCCCGTTCTTCGCCTCCGCCCTGCCCGCCGAATGCCTACTCCCCGCACCGCTTGGGCCGGGTGAAAAGTCCTTTTCAGGGATATCGAGGCTGACTTGTGGTCGGCGCAGTCTGCTCCTACCTTCCGGCCTTGCTTTGGCTCTGCTTGGGAGGGCGCCCCTGCTCGAGAGGAGGCAAGCCTGACTGCGGTAGACGGCCGGTGACGAACCAGGGCACACTCGTGGCAACGCGTACGTTACATGTATAAAATGAAAGTTAAAACTCACGCTATCCCGACTGATTATTTGCATGTACCTACAACATATCGATAATTTGTCCAGTGATACATCATTATTTATTGTTTATTGAAAGTTTCACATTTTTAAGCGTTGTGATTATGAGAAAAATAATACTATTGTATATTTTATTATATAATATTTTATGTATAAAATAAACATCTCGTGTCTTTTCGACTTCCTAAACACAAATGAAATCATTGGTAAATTACTAGGTGCCTTACGCATATTTCAGCAATAAGATTCAAACGACATATCAGCATCGCTTCAAATTTATTCGAAGTAATAAATATTTTTATGCTATTAATGAATACAAATTATCTTGTAGCTAAAAGTATTTTGAAATAATAGAAAATGCGTACATTTTATTGAGTAATATTGTTAATTTTCTGTATCGAAAACTATTTTTATTAAAGCTCGCAATTTGGTGATTTGATGGTCTAGAATAGAACAAATAATGCAAACGGACATCAAAATAAATATAATTCTTAGATCGAATGATTTCCACTACTCCGAAGATAGGTACGGTAGATGAAGAAATTACGTATTGCTCATAATTAGAGGAAAAGAAACAAGTTTTTCTTATGTTCATAGCTTATAAACACCGATTTATTTTTCGATTAGGTACAGTTAATATATCTGTGGGTACAATAGATAAATTTATTTGCAATTAAAACATCATAAAAGTTATGAATAGATAAAATACGAAGGTAGGCTGAAAAGTAATGCACACATGTTTGTAGACCACAAACAAAAACAAATATTAAGATCGGTCGTAAAATACATTAAAGTACAATTCTTAAACTTCGAAATCATATAATTGTTTTTCAAAATAGTCACCGTTAAGACTAACAGGTTTCTCCCAGCGTGATATAAGTTTTTTTATTTCCGTCACTGAAAAATTCTTCAGTCTTTTCTCGAATCCAGGAATTGATACCTGCCTTCTCTCACTCTTGAGAGCTATTACCCTCGAGGTCTCTCTTGAGTAGAGGAAACAAATAAAATCGCAAGGCGCAAGATCGGAGGAGTAAGGAGTGAGGAGGGTGTGGAATCTGTTTAAAGCCTTGTTTACACGAGGACAATACAATGGATATGACAATATTATCATGTCCCGGCTCCGTGGACAGCCTCGACCGCGCAGAACATAAACGCTGGGACAATACGAAAATTCGGCCACAGTTCACACGTCACCGCTACGAAAATAAATACACGACGGCGCGGCTATTGTTGCGAGCAAGTTCGCGAAAAATATGATTTCTGATGATGAAAATATGAAATATGGTTATTGACCAAGATGTATTTGGAATCGTTGGAAGATGAACTAGATAATAATAAGAAAAAACTATGGATTAGGAATTGGATGGCGCGTAGATATCTAAAAATGATTGACTCATTTATACATAAAATTTTAATAAAACTTGAAATAGTGTTTTAATTATATATTGAGTCTTAAAAACGGTGATCGAAAGCAGTTGAACGTTCCGACCAATAATAAATAAATAAGTCGGCCGATTTATAAATAGTTTTATTTATTATTTTGGCTTTTTAATCCATGTTTCATATTTATGATATCATACGAGTATTTTAAATGCGTACACCAAAATATTTAATTAACTATTTACCATTAATCAGCACCGAGATTAAACTACATTTACCCGAGTTCACTGGAATTGCTACCGCAGCATAAACGTTCGCCATTGTCATATATTTTTTTTATTTTATATTGTATCTCAGTAAACGAACCAAGAAAACAAATATGAATTTCACACAGCTGTAAAAATTCACACGGCACATTTAAAGTTTTCAACTTTTTTATTTATTTAAATGTATTTATTTAATGCCAGGCAAACGCAATAAGGTGACTAATCCGCACATGATTTACTTTTGCTTGATTTCTCTTTAAGAGTAGCCCCTGAATAAATTTTAAATAAATACAAAATAATATAATAAATGTCAAACCACCTTAGTGCCGTGTGGATTTAGACAATTCGTGCAAATTGGGACTACGTGTTCAATAAACACACACTATTGCCTCAACTAGAATTAAGTAACCTAAACCTATTTATATAATATGTCGTAATAAAGATGTACGTGCCATATGATTTATTGTGTTTCTTTTTAATCGCACGTAATTAATGAATGAATCCATTTTTATTAAACCATGGTTTTTTTGGCTTATATATGGCATCTGAATTAGACCCCGACCTCGAGATCATGAATCTTTTTCATCATGATCATGAAGCAGAGTCATGGATCTTTTTAACTTCAGTCAGGTAAGTTGACCGCAGACTTTAAATTTTCAATTTTTATTCTTTAACAGAGAAACCTAGGATTCCCACTGTGGCTATAATTGCCTCCAATGCATTTTTTAAAAATTGTTTGTTCCTATAAATTGGGCAATCAATGCGCCGCGCCATAAACAGCCGTGTTCGCTATAAAGAGAAATTAACTTTATAATTACCTCCAATTTCAAAAAAATGTAAAATGTAAATGTACTTAAACATATTTAAAAAATAATAAAAAATAAAAAATAAAAAACTTCCAAGTGACACAATCTCACGTCGAGAAAATCGCTGTCGTCACAAGGTCCTGTCTCCTGTCCGTGCGTGTCCATACGGGGACAATACGATGCGGCCGTTGGCCAGTGTTGGGATGCCGAAAAAATAAATATCCCAACTTGGCCAGTTTTCAATTATGTTTTTAAATTTCTGAAAGCTGATATTATTGAAACATCTAAAACAGATAAATAATAAGTAAAAATTATTCAAACAGATAAATAATAAGTAAAAAAGCTTATTCATAATTTCTCGTAACGGTAACGTGAGACGAGGATGACCAAGGAAGACGAGGCGTGATCAGATACGCCAAAATCTTAAGCCTGGTCATGTCAAAATCAGGCAGAACTGAAAGGTATGTATGACAAGATGTATGAATGTGGAAGAAGCTAGGAATATTTGCCAGGATAGATGTGTGTGGCGGTCCATTCTCTCTGCCCACCGCTACGAGGAAATGGCGTGATTATGGTAGTAGTAGTAGTAGCATAAAGTCTCGTGATACATAAAATTTGAGGTACACATGTATTAATATTTTTTTATTTATCTTGCTGTATATGTATCCCAGTGAATAATTATTCAGGACTTTCGGAACTCGGGGCAGCAAAAAAATACATTCTTATTCAATAGCATGTATACATAATATTAATAAAACGACAAAGGTATATACGGTGTTTAAGGAAAACAAAATTAAGAATTATGAATTAAAGAAGTAAGAGTAAACAAAAAAATATTGCTAGGATCATCTTTGGAATTCTTACAAAAAATAACATTTTATAAATTTGCATTTGCATTCGTTTAAGTAAGTATAATAGTAATAATAAAAAAAAATAAGTTTATTGAAAATTTAACATTAATTAATAAAATAATTAACAAAACAATTTGAATGAAAATTCAAAATAAAAGCATAATTTTATGTTAAAACAACAAAATGTTTTGCTTTTTTTTCATATATTATACTCTGATTATGCTTATTTTAGTAAATAAGCATAATCAGAGTATAATATATGAAAAAAAGTTTTATGCTTATTTTAGTAAATAAGCATAATCAGAGTATAATATATGAAAAAAACCTTAACCTATTTTATATTCATAGTAAGTACTGCTAGATATTACGTTTTTTGTGTGTGAAATTCTTTCTAATGTCCTCGTTGATAAACAAAAATGTATTATTCCGTTGCTCGTTCCACAGATTTCTAAGCTTTTTCCGAAAAACTCCCGCTGGCGGCCGCGCGCGGTGGTGGGGGTAATAATTGTTCCGCCAAAACAGCTTGTCTGTATATCTCGGTGGCGATGTCCCGAGACATGATTTTGTCCTACAATTGCTCTCTACACGTGGACAATGGTTGAGTCCTGCGCGCGGTGGTGGGGGTAATCATTGTTCCGCGGAGGATAATTTGCTCCCGGCCTGCCCGTCTATCTCGGAGGCGATGTCCGGAGACAAAGTCTTGTCCTGCAAATTGCTAATTACACGTGGACAATGGTCGAGTCTTGGGACAAAATAAATATTGTATTGTCCACGTGTAAACAAGGCTTAAACCTCAGGTTTCGCAGAGCATTTTCAGTTGCGCGCGAGGTGTGTGAACGAGCGACGTCATGTTGCAGGATTATGGTGCCAGACGGCCTCTAATACGACAAACTCGACATCGGAGATGTTTTAGAGTATGTATGTATGTATGTATGTACCGAGAAGAATTTACCGTTTCCGATTTTGTGATGTTTATTGTCTGTGGCAGAGTTTGGACGTGTTTCATCCACATTTTTTTAGACTCGCAACCGTGAAATTTTACTGCCCATCGATATACAGTAGATCTATCAACAGCACCGTCACTATAAACAGCCTTTAAACGACGATGAATCACTGAACCACTTTTTCTGAAGGTAAAAATTCAATAACAGCAGACTGTGTGTTGACATGGCACTAGAACATATTTTCATACGTTCGCTTCTCAAAATACACTGAGTGAACGCAACGCCTTCAAACTTACGCATGCATATAGAGGGGGAATGTTACTTCCACATGACACCTGGCGCGCTTCTAAAGGTTATTTCGTTCGCGTTCTATAAGCATGTGTGCATTAGTTTTCAGTGTCCCCTCGTACATGCCGGATTTCACGACAAAATTACTTCGCTACGTACATTTGTATCTAGGAATATCTACGCAGAAGAAAGAATATATATGTACATACATGAATGCAGATTTTAAAAATATCTACGTATAAAAAGACGTTCACACCATATTTACTAGGTAATATTTTTTAAACAATGAAAACTATTTGCGCCTTTATGGTTAAGTAACACAAGTGTTTCAATTTATTATGGAGCCATTTTTAATTAGTCGTAAACATTTTTTAATGCGCTAATAAATTACAATCAATTTGTGGAGAGGGTGGTTCGAACCTCAGACCGTTAATCTGTAAGTCCACGACACCACCACGGGACCAGAATACTTAAAGTTAATATTTATATTCAGCGGATATTTGATACATAATCATCAAATCGGCCAATTTCTTTTATGGGAAAACGTTACTTGTTTACATATTGTAAATATAACCTTTTATTTTTATAGTACATACCATATAATAATAACTTCAATTTAATCAACGAACTAAAATATTTAAAAGGATATTTTCAATAATTAATTATTATTTTAAATGAAGCCGTTTTTTTTACGTGTATTTACTAACACTGTTGAAAACTAAAATAAAACAAGAAAATACAGATGGACATTCCATCTGACTACTAATCTTATCGAATCTTAAGCAAATTATCTTGCACGAAATATCGTAAAATATTTAAAAATGACTTCATTTCATAAAACAAGTAACCACTATGCACTGTTCTCTTCAGCAATGCCGACCTTTAATCTCTCTATCTTCATATACTAAATGATTCTTTGTATTTTTAAAAAGAAAAATGTAATTTATAAAATTAGTTTTTTATTTTGTTTAAAATATATTATTTACGTAATATTTTATGACAAGTAATAAAATAATTTAAGTGTGTTATTTGTTTGTAATTTTTTACTTATTTAATAGAAATAGTTTGATTACCTACAGATATTCTTGTAAAAAAACATTTAAGCTAGTGAAAAGTATGGGTAGAATTTCATTGTAATCTATTATAGAAATAAAAAACGAGTGATACTGAAATGCACAAATTTGGAGTGAGCAATGACCTGTTTCATTGCTTTTGCGATATCTTCGAGACCAGACCAGTATTTTGTTTCTGTGATAAATATTTTTATTTAACATGGTAAAAAAGTTCTGCCAGTACAAAATATAACGCAATGCTCGCAAAATGTAACTAGAATAATAAATTATGTTATATTGTCATTTATTATAGCTATTTTAAAACATACATAGATTACAAACGTAGAACGATAACGAGGAAGTTCAGCGGTTTAAAAAAAACCAATTTGTTTATAGACTATCAAAGTGAGGAAAAAAAATATGTATCGTAATAATATCTTGCAACATGACATGTGACGTTTTTTTCCCCATCTTCTCGATGAGTTTCGCCGATTCGTCAGTCGACTTACCGTAAACCGGAAATCTATCTCAACTCTCTTATCATCGGTTGAGTCGGAAGAAGTAGTGACTTAATGCAAAGTAGTTTGTTTTTATTATTTTTTTCACACCTACGTTTTCAAGAAACTTTGCCGTACAATTTAATGCTGTAATT
The DNA here is from genome assembly GCF_059751315.1 of Micrasema longulum. Lineage (NCBI taxonomy): Eukaryota > Metazoa > Arthropoda > Insecta > Trichoptera > Brachycentridae > Micrasema > Micrasema longulum. The sequence goes on from NW_028277292.1 coordinate 1,192,533, forward strand.
TTTACCGCGCGGAAGAAAACATTTTTTGCATCTAATTTATCGTAGGGCTGAACTTCCTCATTGCTGTAATCGCTAAGTGAATGGAAATGCCACATTGGTCAACAACTTAAATCTCTAATTCTCGATTTTATAGAATTATTCAGAAGGTTCTTACAAATTTTTCGCATCGGATTCAAATATAAATACTACTAACGATTATATCAAAATATAAGTTGTCTCCTTTTGCATTTTATACTTCGAGGGATCTAAGTTGTTTAAAAGAATTTAATGAATTTCAGTAATGGATCTAATAACGGTAATTATATCGTCCAATTATTGTATTTGTAACCTTTTGTTTTTTATCATCATCATAATTATTCTCTTTCCGCGCACAATGGCGTACTCCATCGGTACGTATACCAATCGCCGCGTGTCTTGATGCTTTTCGTTACGCAATATTCAGGTGACAATCCAGGAACTATGAATTATTCTAGTCTAAAAACACCTTTTCAAATAAACATTGCATTTAAACCATGACGGGAATCACATGTAAGGCCCCTTGCATGGTAGGCAAACTTGCTGACAATTATTACTGCACCAGCGGTGTTTTATACAGGACCATATTAAACAATGACGTGTTATAATGTAATCGCATATTTTTGCCGTTGTGATCCTTCGACTTCATTTACAAATTAGTTCAGCAAATTAGTTTTACTGAGGAAGTCCAGTAAAAAAAATATACGTTTTTAATAGACCATAAAATTAACTAAAAAATATATTTTCATTTTTATACATTGTATTATGTGATTTTTTAAAGTTTTTTAATTTTGAAATTTCACCACATGTGACGTCATGACTTCAAGTCGGTGTAAATAGAACCCCGTACCCTTCAAAACACGCTATACGTCGAAAAACACCTCTACTCCGAAACCGAAAATCTATCTCAAGGCTATTATTGATTGGTTATTGCTAACACGTGTTCTCGAAAACCTGTGAAGTTTCAAAACAGTTCACTTTTGTTAAATCTATTTGCATACATTTTTTCATTTATTTTCGAGAGACTAAATTAACAATTAAATAATAATGCTGTTCAATGCTCTAATTTTTACCGCGTGTAAGAAAACATTTTTTATATCCGATTTCCCAAAGCACTGAACTTCCTCGTTGAGATAAGTTTGTATACAAATGGATCACACTAGCCGAAATGAGCTAATACATGTAAAAAAAATGCACCTTTTTAAGACGTTTATTATTACGTTTGATTATTAGGGATAAAACAATAATAGTTTCCTTTTCAAAACTTGAGAATAGAGTCAAACACAATATTTGTTCAGTGTTCTGGCTTTATTTTACGCACATAATAGTATTTTTATATTTAGCCTGTACACGGAGTAACCAATAATTAGCATAAATAATGAGATAATTTATATGATATGCTTACCCATGAAATTGCCATTTTGTACCTACAGAGGAATCAAGAAAAAAATATTGTATGCAAATTGATCGAATTACTGTCCCATATTATACATAGATTTTCGTCACTTTAATGGTAGTTGATTAATGCCTTTGCTGTAATTATCCTGTGGGCTAATTTAACATGATACAGTGATATTGATATATTTTGTGATATTTATCCAAAACACAAATAATTCATTCAACAACATATTAAAATCAAACCTATAAAAAAAATATTTGAAAAAAATTATATTGGTTTAATTTTTTAGGTATGTTTTTGTTCTTGTTTACACTTTTCAAAACTTTCTCTACACTTTTCTTTTTTTGTCAGCAAATGCATTTTTGTTGAGCATACAAAGCATTTTATTTTTTTTTTCTTTTAGTTTCAAATTGTTTAAGTAAAGTTTTCAAAGAACACATTGTTAGAAAGTATTTACCAATTTTTGAAAAAAATATTTTGTAAGAGTTTATACATATTTTCCAATGCCTGTCTACCAAATAAACATGCCTTAAAAAATAAATTAAAGGCACTCACCTCCGCGACCTCCTTTGGCCCTCATCCTATAAAAAAATCCGTCGGGGCGTCCCTGGAGGTCCGGATTGGTACCCACGAGGCGCGCAAGGGTCGGACAAGAGACCAGGACTACAGTGACCTTCCCAAGGCGTAGGCCTACCACGTGACCATACCGCTGGGCCAAGGCTGCCCAAGTCAAGTGGTGGAATTTCTGCACTCGCTTTTCCTCGCGTACGTACAAAAGATGGCCTATTATTGGCCAATTGAACGGACCTGAATGAAATACATAATTATTAAAATATTTTAAATGTGTCCAAATATTTGTTGACTAACTAAATTTCACCCCAGGTTATCAGGACTAATAAATATCGCAGCAAAGGTGGAGAAAGAAAATGAGAAAAAAGTTTAGACAATGAATAAAATACCTTTCGTCTTTAGTTTTATTCCTTTAAACCTTCGTAAACTCCCGAGACTTATCTCAATGGTTTGAATATAGGTACTCAGTAAAAACCCAGTACGGTTCGATTATGCTCAAAATACTCGTATTGTTGAAATGTAAATAAATACTTATCTGTTATTAATTTTATTTCCCTCCTATTTCAATGTGTATTTTTCTTTGTAATTAATTCAATAGTTCGAGAGCAAAATAAAACACATTAATACTTTTGGCTACATTATTTAATAAAAAATAAATACATGCAGTTAAGTCATTATCTCAATATTTGCTGTATCTATTCAAAGTATTTGTAACATTTAAAAATAATTCATTAATGAGACAATTCACTGTTACGTTTTTATTCGTGTGTAAACGAATTAGTTTTAAATGTATTTATTTATAAACAGCGTTCCTTTGTGTGACTTTTGTTTTATTTTCTTATGACCAAAAAACTTATGAAATAAAATAATATGGAGTTTGTATAGATACATACATTATTTATGTCTAAGATAGTGAGAAGGTTCATTCAAATTAAATTTGAGAATAACAAAAACCTACAATTTTAACACAAACTATGCACATAATATTTACTTTATCTTGTTACTTTAAAGGCATTAACAAAAAGTCAATTTATTTTAAACGCTATTGCTGGGTAAAACACAATATTGAAATATTACAGCAGAGACGGATAATGTTTTTGAAAAGAGAAAATGGAAATCTAGGTATTTACAGGGCTTATGACTTGCGATTGGCTTGTTTAAGTAAGTGGTCACTTTGCACACTGTAACTTGTAAATCTTAAAAAAAAATACAATTCATGCAACTAATATGACAATACATTGTATTATGATTGTTTTTAATTACTATTATTATTTTTAAAAAAAATATGAACGTGGATAAAGCTAGAAATTTATGTATATATATATATATATATATATATATATATTATCAGGATAGACACATCCCAGATAGCAGTGAAATTTGATTTAAGATTGATGGAATGTTGAAAAGGAAAATTTGACGCGACAAGTTTTTATCAAAAGTTGCTGGAATATTGTTATGTCAAATTTGAAGAGACAAGTTTTGACAAAACTTGCTGGAATCTTGTTATGTCAAGAATGGTTTTTCAGAATGCGAAAGTCATTCAGTGATGATCAACACATTGCCATATACATAAAAATTTAAGGATAAATTAATGAAAAGTTTCCATACATAATTTATATTAACTGTATATTGAAAAAAAATGCATGTATATATGTGCCTGTGATAAATTATTTTCTC